>NW_025778193.1:0-76682 GCF_021130785.1 Homalodisca vitripennis
AAAATAAATAAGTATTTCACTGCCATATTATTCACCAAAACCTCCTGAGCTTAGACTTGTCCTACTGTAAATTGGCTGATCTATTAAAGGGTGACTTATTAAAAACCTCGCACTCTTAAGGCTTACAAAGCGTAGATCTCTAAAAGGCGTTGTCTAAAATACTTGAAACTATGTTTGCGTTCTCAGGATTTGGATCAAGCTAATCACTTGAAAATACAGATCTTTAGTGTGTTTGATGTGCTTATAGAAATTATTTCTCAGGCCTCTATCTGTATGCTACCAAGGTCAGCATGAGCTGTATACAACATTCGGTTATAATATTAAACTTCCCAAACTATACCCAAAACTCCTTTAAAAGGTCCCCTCTACAATTTCGTTCTAAAACTTGTTTTGGTTTCCTTTAACCACCGGAACTCTAGTTTATCCCGTAACTAAGATTCATTATTTGATAACTAAGTCTGTTCTCATCAAACGACCCACTTAATTTAGTAAAATCGTTAAATGTCACAGCCTCTAACTACTTGATAATGTGTAAATCACTGCGTGAACCATATAATAACTCTAGTCCCCTCACTGCCCTAAATTTGAATGACGTAATAGATCTCTCTAGTGTGACAAATGTAGGGGAAGAGTCCTGTAAGTGTTCTTGCTTCCCAATCGATGTTCCCTGTAGCATTATATTTTCTTGCTTCAGTCAAGGATTGATATCAATATTTATTTATATGCCTAATCAGGATCGTATCCCTCATCATTGAAATATGGACGAGATGTAACCTCGACGATTCTATGTCGTAAAAATTGCATTTAGTGTCTGGGATACAGATTTGAGGTTCTACTTACAGTACTCAACGGACTGATTGTTGACCGCATGTTATTACGGACTAAATGTTATCTTGAATTATGTTAATGCCAAGTCCTTTTTTCCTTCATCTACTGTAAATGCTTCATCACACAATCTAACGATCACGCCTAAATCCAGAACTATGACACAGAGTAAACTTATTGATTTAAATCCGCCAGTACACAACAAACCCGCTGGTATCCGCGTGGATTGTAGATATACGCTGATATCTACAATAAACCTTTGATAATACTATTCATATCATTAGTAATTTGTCATGCATCATACAGTTTACGTTTATTTATGTAAATACAATTTAGTGCTATATTGCGTGTCTGTAACTTGAATATCTCTCACAAATGTTGACTTTTCTAACAGTAAATATATTTTCTAAAAAGCTATTTTTAAACGTTTTTTTAAGTTGTATTTAACAATAAAAATAGCCTGTATTTCATTCCTATACTTAGTAAACGTATACGCTTAATTTGTTCAAAATCCATCTACTGTGTTTTGTGTAATTAAGTATCAACCATCCAATTTCGCATATATCCTAATACATATAGAATATGGTGCTTAAATTTCTGAAAGAAGTAAAGAAATAAATAATTCCTTATTGTTTAAATCTAAATCAAATGTTCTTGGCACTGAAACATAAATAAGAAAAATTCTAAAATGTAAATATAAAAATCTTAATAATGGTTTTAAACGTACATAACAGTAAATACTTGATGCGCTTGAATTAATGATATGAGAAACTTCTAACTAGAGTATTAACCTCAACCAGGTAACACTGAGTGCTTGAACTAACGCTAATAGGGTTTCATGTAGCTGTACAGAGATGTTAGAAACTATATATGAGATTGAGTGATCGGCTTATAGGCTCAGCCGAAATAGAAACAAGGCCTATCTGGCAAATCAGGGATTTAGAGAGACATGAATATATAGTGTGTGTAAAAATCTCTTAAAATATCGAATATTATTGAAGAAATACTAGAAAAAATATGTATATCAAAAAAACGTTACTGCAGGACGTCCTGTACCAGCTCAAGCCTAAGTACATGCTAGAATTAAAACTTCGGATAAGTGGTGTACTTCAATTATGTAATTATATGTTTTAAACACATTTAAACATTTGATAGGATTGCATTTCTAATATTTATATTTTAATAACATGAAAACCATACTTTTCTTATACATATATTAGGGTCAGTATTTTTCAGTAATATTGTTAATTCAATAATTACAAAATATTGACTTTAATTATACCAAGTCTTAATTTGTGGTAGGTGTAAATAAATACACACAAAATATTGTATTGAGTGAACTATTTATAGCGAAAAATAACGTATGTATGTTGATAAGACTATACCTATACCAAGTCTTATGTTGTGGTGACTGTAAAGGGACAAATACACACAAAATATTGTATTGGACGAGTTATTTATTGTGAGAAATACACATTTGTGTTTAATAAGACTCTACCTGTACCAAGCCTTTGGTAGTGGTAGGTGTAAAGGGTCCAATACACACAAATTATTGTATTGGGTGAGTTATTTATTGTGAAATATACACATGTGTGTTTAATAAGACTCTACCTGTACCAAGCCTTTGGTAGTGGTAGGTGTAAAGGGTCCAATACACACACAATATTGTATTGGACGAGTTATTAATTGTGAGAAATACACATGTGTGTTTAATAAGACTCTACCTGTACCAAGCCTTAGATAGTGGTAGGTGTAAAGGAACAAATACACGCAAAAATATTGTATTGGACGAGTTATTTATTGTGAGGAATACACATTTGTGTTTAATAAGACTCTACCTGTACCAAGCCTTTGGTAGTGGTAAGTGTAAAGGGACATTACCTCAGTAATAACCGCGAGTATTTTGAAAGAGGCTGAAAAAAATATATTTTTATAGCTTCTAATTTGCCTGAGTAATTAAGCAACGAGCTAGATTTAGTTTTTTAGCTGACTGAGACTCTTTTAAGATACCTGAATATGCATTATAATCTTAGAGATTATTATTTATCTTAGTGTGAACTAAAAGTTACGCTTATGAAGTTAGAAAACGCTAAAAACTAACATGTTAACTTTATTATTATTTTCTTTTGCCTTAATTCGATGCCCTTATTAGAAACTGCTTGTATTCAGAGATTAAAAACCCAAACATCGAGTTTATGTCGTTTACAATAATCTTTCTATAAGTTTTTTCTTTGTTCAAATTTTAAATAATAGCACGAAAACACCAATGCTATACTGTTTAATTTACGTTTATCTCCTTACTATTATTATTTATTGTGCTTTAACTTAACAAAACGTAAAAAATTTTATGAAAGGGTACTATTTCAAATTATATGTTGATTTTTATCAAAGTCTATCCCTCGGAGGACTGGCAACGTTTCTCTTATATGACAGACAGACATAAATCCAAAGTATATCACGACATCGAAAGAAGTAATAGACTTGAAATTTGCAACACTCATTCCTATAAGGGTATAAATACGGGTATAAAACATGCAAATAGATGTTTTATAATTGCATATCTTGATCCACGAAGTATTACTAAGCGTTTGAAAAAGGTCCTCATAATATATCAAAAATGGTTTGGGTTTTTCTTGACTTGAGATTTTCCATTGGCAGGTTTGATTATGATACATGTTCTTTCTAGACATTTGATATAAGCGATAGTGCAGTGTATACCTTAGCGGATTGCCTCGAAAATGTATTGAGTGGAAGGCGTGGGATTTGTGTGAAAGCTTCATTTCCTCATAGCTTAGATCGAGCGGTACATATATCTCTTCAGTCGACATACAGTCAATGATACGGCCACAGCAGTTCTCCCGGCATAGATACATCTAACGTATAACACATTTTATTGACATTCAGGTCAAGTTCCCTTATCACATAACGCGATAAACCATTCCACTAGGAAGTTAAAGACATCCGTCGTGACCTCGAAATTTATCACAGCCTGTTACGATACATGTAGTCATATTATTACTTTTGCAGATTTATATTCTCGAGATATCGCTCAAGGCAGGAAAAAATGTTTTTTAATTAGAATACCACGTACAGAGGAATTAATATACCGTTTTACTTAGTTCTATTTTAATATTCGTCAATATTTTGCACATTTACAAATAAATTATTGTTATTAATATGTTTGTAAATCTTTGTTTTTGGAGTGATTTTTACTCATAACATCTAAAGCATACAATTTAAACCACAAGTGGGCCAATATTCAATCACAAATATAGTTCAATTGTATATTGGAACATTGTACACATTAAAATTATATAATTTAACTAACAAATGTATTGAACTGAAAGTCTTTAAACTTTTAATATTTCGGGTATAGTCTAGATTCTATAAGCTGTTGACTAAATTATCACATTCTGCATGCTAAAACTGCAACTGCAAATGAAATATTAATTTTCTAAAAACAAGATCCTATATCAGATTATGTCTCAATCGTAAAATTATATAAACCCAAAAAGTTTTATTTTAGGGAAAATATTAATAAATTCTTTTGATCACAGAAATTTACATACGTCATATTACAGACGCAGCAATAAAATACAGGTTAACAGGAGCTAAACTTAATATTCACAAAAACCATGTGTTAGAGTATATTGGATACGATACAACCCACTACCGATGAGGTTCATCTTTGACTAAACATTACTTTGACACGTACAATATTACTTTTGATTCACTGCCAGCATCAAAATGTGATTTTATCAATCAGGATGGGGTGTGAGAGTATATTGAATACAATACAAATACGCACTACCGATGAGGTTTATCTTTGACTAAACATTACTTTGACATGTACAATATTACTTTCGATTCAATGCCAGCATCAAAATGTTATTTAATCAATCTAAATGGGGTGTTAGAGTATATTGGATACGATACAACCCACTACCGATGAGGTTTATCTTTGACTAAACATTACTTTGACATGTACAATATTACTTTCGATTCACTGCCAGCATCAAAATGTGATTTTATCAATCCAAATGGGGTGTTTAGAGTATATTGGATACAATACAAATACGCACTACCGATGAGGTTTATCTTTGACTAAACATTACTTTGACATGTACAATATTACTTTCGATTCACTGCCAGCATCAAAATGTGATTTTATCAATCCAAATGGGGTGTTAGAGTATATTGGATACAATACAAATACGCACTACCGATGAGGTTTATCTTTGACTAAACATTACTTTGACATGTACAATATTACTTTCGATTCACTGCCAGCATCAAAATGTGATTTTATCAATCCAAATGGGGTGTTAGAGTATATTGGATACAATACAAATACGCACTACCGATGAGGTTTATCTTTGACTAAACATTACTTTGACATGTACAATATTACTTTCGATTCACTGCCACCATCAAAATGTGATTTTATCAATCCAAATGGGGTGTTAGAGTATATTGGATACAATACAAATACGCACTACCGATGAGGTTTATCTTTGAATAGACATTACTTTGACATGTACAATATTACTTTCGATTCACTGCCAGCATCAAAATGTGATTTTATCAATCCAAATGGGGTGTTAGAGTATATTGGATACAATACAAATACGCACTACCGATGAGGTTTATCTTTGAATAGACATTACTTTGACATGTACAATATTACTTTCGATTTACTGCCAGCATCAAAATGTTATTTTATCAATCTAAATGGGGTGTTACAGTATATTGAATACAATACAAATACGCACTACCGATGAGGTTTTATCTTTGAATAGACATTACTTTGACATGTACAATATTACTTTCGATTTACTGCCAGCATCAAAATGTTATTTTATCAATCTAAATGGGGTGTTACAGTATATTGAATACGATACAAATACGCACTACCGATGAGGTTTATCTTTGAATAGACATTACTTTGACATGTACAATATTACTTTCGATTCACTGCCAGCATCAAAATGTGATTTTATCAATCTAAATGGGGTGTTACAGTATATTGAATACGATACAAATACGCACTACCGATGAGGTTTATCTTTGAATTGACATTACTTTGACATGTACAATATTACTTTCGATTCACTGCCAGCATCAAAATGTGATTTTATCAATCTAAATGGGGTGTTACAGTATATTGAATACGATACAAATACGCACTACCGATGAGGTTTATCTTTGAATAGACATTACTTTGACATGTACAATATTACTTTCGATTCACTGCCAGCATCAAAATGTTATTTTATCAATCTAAATGGGGTGTTACAGTATATTGGATGCGATACAAATACGCACTACCGATGAGGTTTATCTTTGAATAGACATTACTTTGACATGTACAATATTACTTTCGATTCACTGCCAGCATCAAAATGTTATTTTATCAATCTAAATGGGGTTGTTAGAGTATATTGGATACGGTATAATATGAAATGACCGATCAGGCTTATCTTTGATTGAACATTACTCTGACTTAAACAACATTACTTTCGATTCACTGCCAGCATCAAAACGTTTTTATCAATCTAAAACGGATGTTAGAGTATATTTAATAGGATTATCAGGCTTATCTTATATTGAACATTTCTCTGACCAGACCAACATTATTTTGGAATCGTTGACAGCGTAAAAACGTTATTTTATCAATCTGAACGGGGGTGTGGGAGTATATTGGATACAGTACAAATGACTGAACATTACTCTACTCTATCTCTGTCTTTGTCTGATTTGGGTACAGTAATATCTCACTGAACATTACTCTGACTTATTCAAAATTATATGCGATTCCCTGACAGCATCTTAATGTTTTTGTACCAATCTAAACTGTGTGGATGGAGTGTATTTTATACGGTACAAATACGCAATACTGATCAAGCTTGTCTTTGACTGAAAATTGCTCTAACGTTAATTCACTGCCAGCATCTACACGTGATTATGAAAACTAATACAAGAATGAAACATATTTGTTTGATTAGGAGATGGTAACAGATTTCAAACATATCTTCAGAGATTTTTTTATCATTCTATGCGAAATCAGTAAAAATCCAAGATATTTAGTTTTTAATCTCACGACCCCGGATACGTACCTAATTTTTAGTTTATTTCAAATTTTGGATATTTTCCTAAATCTTGTTTTCCCACTGAATCATTCTTTGGAGGGGAACTAAATTCTCTTTATATAAACAATGTTAAAGTTTATTTGGTTACTTTTATGCCAATACCTTTGGAACGGTAAAATCCTTAAAAGAAAATAAAAATATCTTGCACTTTTTCAAAAACTTTCTGAATGAGTAGTGTTTTTACGGTTTGTCATAGAAATTTGATCGTTTCTGGGAGTGGGAACCGACAAAATTTTAGAACTCAGGCGGAGGATATCTATTGTAGGTTGAACGCACTTATCGCACATCGATATGTTTATATCAACGTTTATGTACAACGCAAAAACGTGCTACATATATTGCAAAGTACAAGTAAAGTAGTATTTCTTAACAGAAAACTTCATTTATAAATACAAAGAAGACAAACCAATTCTTATAAAATGGCAAGAAAATTAATTCAAAGATAGAAGTCTACATCGAGACGGGAGCTTAGAAACGTCTCGAAAGATTCTTGAATGATTTATTTACTATCTACCAATTTCCTCGAGTGGCGGCATTATTTTCTCACCTTGGATCAACACATAGACATTGTTCGTTTAGAAGTTACCCTGCCCCATGGTGGTTCTAATTAGTTTATATGTACAACTTAGAATGAATTGCTTTATTTTTGAAGGCAAATTTAATGTACAACGAAAAGGCAGATCGAAAGGAACTCGCAAGGTGCCATACGCCAACGATTTGATGAGGTAACATGAGTAGGATTTTCTCATCAACGAAGTTTACAGGCATATATTTTGGAAATATTTTATTAATAACGTAGCCTATATTTGATTTCTGATAATATATTTATTTTAATTACCAGCTACGATTTCTAGATATGAAATTATTTATTGAAAGAAGATATTTAAAAGTAAAATATGTGAAAAAAAACAAAAGCCAATTGTTAATTGATAGACAACTTTCAGTCAATGTGTACCATGAAGAGTATATACCAAAATGTTTAGCCTACAGAGCTAAAGATTATGTGGTAACAAAACAGGTGGGAAAGCACATGGATGATATAATGGATCCATTCTTAAAACGGAGTTATTTATGATAAAAGATTAAAAAGAACTTGATTAAGAAGTTTTAGGAGTTAATATATTAAATTAAAATTTTGTTTTTGAGTAAATAGGTGGTGAAAAAGACTGGCGTATACAACGTGTGAAAGAAAAGTTGATTTAATTATTTTTAATTGCGTTTACGAGTAAATAGGTGGCGCATAAGACTGAAATTCCAACGGTAAAAATACAAGATGATTTAATAATTTCAGCTTCAGGTTTGAGTGAATTGTTAACACCGAACCTTTCAATGTTTTTATTCGGATATTTTCCTACTATGTGATTAACAGCAGTTGTAGAAGAGGTCAAAATAACAAGTGTTGTTACTATTAAGCTTATGCTGTGCTTTCAAGACCAAAAATGTAAAAGCATTGAGAATTAGGTTTAGATTAATTAAATCAAATGTCATGAAACAATGTTTACACTGGGCAACAGCTCAACACATTTAACAGATTTTCATTTTATATTTCACAACTTTAGCCAATGGGGCGTAGCCCGGAGAAAATCTCTCTATGGTTTTCACTGTATTTTGTCCATGTAACATTTCAGTATAATCATTCCTGCAGATTTTACGTGATTGAATAAAACACACACACTAATACAGAGCTAAATATACCATTAGGTTACTATAAAGGGTGGAAAAAGGGTCCCGCACGGGCCTTATAATTTCTGAACGATTAAGTGTAAAGCAATAAAACTTCGTACATCATTACTGCACCTATAAATGTACTTTTTGTATATGTTTGTTATGTCAGGGGGATGGCCAGCAAGGATTCAGAAGGAAATCTTAAACGAGAGCATAGGCCAAGTAATTCATCAAATTAAAGGTTCCTAATTAATAAAGTGCAATGCCGCAAATCTGACCTTAAACTGTTCATTCTTTAAAATTACACTGGTTTTAATTTAGAATCACTAACTACCTTAAAAAACTATTAATTAATAACTCCAATATTCATTTACTAAGTTTAACAACTTGAGCCAAGACAAGAATATAAAAAAAAATCTAAAACAGGACCTACATTTTAAATATTTAAAACTTTAAACCAGCGTAATGTTTTAAAGAGTAAACCCTTTGAGTTCGGATTTGCGGCATTGTACTCTGTTAATGAAGGCTTTTATTTTTATGCACTACTCGACCTTTGCTGTCATTGAAGGGTTTTTCTGACTCCTTGCGGGCCATACCCTTGAGATGGAAAAATTTTAGTTTCATTAAACAGTAGATTTATAGGTGCAGTAATTATGCACCAAGTATTTTTGCTTTACCTGTAATCGTTCGGGAGTTACCAAGCTAGTGCGGGACTCTTTTTACACCCTGTATAACGGTACAGATATACTTATATTGTTAGAACTTGTATTTAAACGTGTACTACTTGAATTTATTTACGATTTTTTTAAGAAAATATATCTAAAGATAATATACTAAGCTTCATTAAAAATATTATATGCTTTATAAAATATTTCAGAGTTAAATGGATTTCTGGTTAGGTATGGGTTGGTGGTGGAGAATGAAGTAATTAATCGTGATCGATACACTAATGTATTTGCTGAAGGATTGAAGAATGGTAATGGGATTCTGGTGGCTCTATTTAACGTTTGCTCATTTTTATATCTATTTTAATGACCTGTGAAGGGTTTTCTTCATTCGTTCTATAGTTATATTCTGTAACGTATTAGTGTCGTATTCATTTCGTATTCAATTAAGCAAAAACATTGGTAATCCTTAAAATTTTATAATTATAGTTTACGCGTACATTAATTACTTTTCTCAATTCCGTGTTTAAAATCTCAATTTTAATATATGTAACTGTCCTCTGAGATATAATTTTAAATATATTTTAAATGATTTCATTTTGCACTATAGTTTATTACATGAAAATTATTATAAATATGACCAGATACGCTGCTACGAGAGCTAGAAAACGTTGCTGTGATCAAAGCCGCATTACCGTTCGCCCCCGCAATCAAACGCTGCAGCTGTTTGGAGTAGGTGGGTCGCTACAAGCGATTTGTGGTAGCCTGGCTCCTGGCATACAGATGCCACTTACCCTCGTCTTTGCCGTTGAACGAAGAGCCAAATATCAAACACGGCTATCGCCCGTTATTCTAGTCACCTTACATCGCAGTTGGTGTTTCCTGTTTGGTCTGTCAGTGGATGAGGAGCTAGCTAAGTATATTTCCATTTTTATATTAGGTAGAGCATAGATATTTTATTGTTCTTTTTTATGAGCGTCTTGTTATTGATTAGCACAATGGTATTGAATTGAGAGCGTTATCTTTTGATTGGATGGAATGGTGACTTTTTTATCATTTGAGTACAACCCACACCTCATCGCCCACGTTAGCCTTCATCACTGTTCCCATCGGCCTATATTACGAACATTCGTGAAAATGTTCAGTTCTGCTTCAAGAACCTCAATGTTTTATTTCAAGGTTTGTGATGAGGTTTCAGTGAGTTCCGGTCTCAACAAGCGAGTGTATGACTCAATACCGAAATCTAATAAGAAATTAATTGTCCTGTTTAAAACGGAAAACCGCAGACCTATTGTAACCTGTGTTCTGTATTTCAGTTATAATAATTAGTTTTTTTTATTAAGTGCGTGTTTTAAAATTGGTATCCATAGAGTTAACTCGTACGGTTGTTGTGACTCCTGAGTTACGCATGCCACAACGCTCTGGTACGATGTTTATTTTTACCTGGATTGTAATTATGTGTTAGGTTAGTTATTCACCTGAGGAAGAGATCAGATTGCAGATCTCGAAACGCAGTATTACTTTTTTTATATCACTGAACGATGGCAAATTTCCGGAGAAATATTGTTTCATTTTCATTAACAATCAACACTTCTGAAGATTCGTCAATGATACTAAAAAGCAGTTCAAACACACATACAGGAATATAAAAACAAAACAATTAGCTTAATTCTCTATTTGTTGGCAAACCATGCCCTCCCTAACTGCCTGTTGCAGGTAAGCTGTCCCTTTTGATAAATGATAATGCTGTCTTCGTGTCACGAACCTGATAAAGACGTTAGTTATTAATAAATAAAATAATTCCAAACACTGCTATCAACAATATTATCTTCGATACAATAATTTAATTAGATAATAGGGCAAAATAAATTGAGTAACAAATGTGTAGAGACTGTATTCAATATCACGTTAAATGCATTATCATTACAGTACCTTAATCAATATCAGACCAGAATTTCTACATTACCAGAAGAAGAAGATTACATAATTAAGGAATGGATATCAAAATTAGAAATGATGGGTAAATACAATTATTTATTTGAACAGCTTGTAGAGCTACCTGAACAATATACGAGTTTTCTTATAAATACTATCAGATATAAAAATTATTAATTGTTACTGTGAGTAATGGAATAAATGTCGAATGAAAGTTGCTCTGTGAGAACAAAGTATAAGTAAAGGATCACATCGGTTTTGTATAAGCTCGGTGTTTTGTCTTCCTGACTCGATAGATTGCCAAGACAAGCTCTATTTCCTATATTGGTTTAACATTATATAAGGATACACTTGCGTATTCTGGTTGCAGTAAATTTGAGATTCCAGATACAAATTTTTCAACAAAATCGATAGTTTCTAACTCTGCAGGGCGTAAACAAGATTTTAAAATGAATGATAGACGTGGAAAAGGTAATTGATATGCAAAATATTTTCCGGGTATGTATGTTATAAAATAGACGGGTTATTCTTTTCATTTTGGAAGTAACTACTTTTCTATACTTATTTTAATCTATGATGTGATGACTAGAATTCAATTGTTCAGAATACGGTATCAAAATCACAATATGTTTACTATAATAGAAATGTAACTTTTACGGAGAGTTTAAAATGTTCATAAAGCTGTATGTATATCCGAGAGGTTTATAAATCCTCGGGAACAAATTTCCAAAGATAAAAAGAGATGATGACTCTTTTAACCCATGAAAAGTCTGAGTCCGATTTAAGCTTGTTATTCTCAATGTGTTGTTCGTATAATACTTTGCTATGTAGGGGGTATTAACCACCTCCTAAAAGGTACCACAACTATTTTACTGTCACGAACACTTACAAATGGAACTAGCCCGTCCAATGTCGTTCGTTTACACGTATACGGGCTCTCATAGGTGCCATGTGCCATACTGAGTGAGAACAGAGGTATGCTGACATTGATATTTAAAACTTAAATAGCTGACCCTATAAAGTCATGGGGACTCCTCTAAGCCCGAATAAGGTTGTATAAGTTTACGCCTTAGATAATTTACATCTTACTTGCTTAAGAGAAGCACAGTTCGATATTATAATAAATTTTGTTAAAAAATTATAGACAATAAATTTAGTTTTGTTCTGTTCAATCGTTGTTTATAAGATAAACATCTACGAGATGTGCAGCAAAAAGATTCTTACTTATTTTATTTACATGTCCTTCTAATTCAACTGAATTGTTTATTTGATACATACGAGTATGCCTTCATGTTATTTAATACACAAGATATGTAACACTTTGTATTTATGTATGTATAATATTAGTTACAACCATAAAGTATATATAATGTATGATATACAATTATTTGTATATCAAAAGGGCATTTTTGTTGTTACTAACAAAAAGGTTGACAGTCTTTGATATGGTTGCAGGGAACAAAACCTTAACAAGTTTAAGTAGAAGTTTATTTCCCATGGGAGGACGGTCCGCCGACTGCCTCTAAGATTGGTCAAGTTAGTGTTTTGAAGGATATTGTACTTAAAGTAATCTTCTAATGCAAACAAACAAAACGCCCACGAAGTGACAAACTCGGAAAACGTTTACCTACTTTACAGTCCCCGGACGTTACAGATAATATCCTTTGAGATCTTAAGGTAAATTGCTCTGTCATTGTTACTAAATAATTCTTGGTTTTTTATCTAAAAGGTTTCTGTCGTTCCTCAACACATTATTTTGGTTTACTTCTTCAACATATTCAAAAGAGCATTACATTTTCCTCATTCAGGATAAACAAAACCGTAAGCTTCATTACTTTTTTGCCTAATATAATCCAGATTTTCTACTTCTTAAATGTCTTTACAATAAATATATATTTTAGTTTAAGAATAGTTGCATAATATTATAGTGCACATGTTCAAGATTTTATTTAATTCCTCATGTTATTTTACCGTTGTAAATTACATCATGAGTTAAATAAATTAAAAGAATGAGCCCAATTTTAAATATATTTTATTGTTACTAAGAATGTCCAGACAAATATTTTATTAAAAACGTGTAATCCATTTTTCTACATCTTTAATGTTAAATATCACAAATTACATTTTTATGGCACCCAGGCAGTTTTGTACTGAAGTAAGAATTTTATAAATTCTCATTATTGCTTGAATATTAGGATGTCCCTGAGTTCATGTATGGCATTGAATAAATTTTTGAAACTCAAACATTGTTGAAACCAATGATCGGTCTTCACACAATAGCAGGGCTGATACTATATCACGTTAACCGTTGTTGGTTGCATCTACACCTAATTGAGTTACGGATTAATCATTTGGGGTTATGAATACTCCAAGACTCCCTATTCGTTCTTTAAAAGAGGGAAATACGTGTCATTTTTGGACTCAGCTGATCTCAATAATGCAAAAGTGTTTTTAGAGAAAATAATTTACATAACTTTCCTAGTATATACATTCTGGAGTGTTATGTAAATATAAATAATGACTTGTTTCCAATAAAGCAAACAAATTATAACCTCCGAGTAAATACTTTCTCGGCCCATTCAAAAACATAGGACATCCTTCTTTGAGAAACATACTATTTATTCATGCGTCAAGCTTTTTAAAATCTTGCGCGTAAAGTTCAAAGAGGCCTCTAATTTAAACTCTTTTCGGAATAAGTTGAACAAATTTTAATTCTAAAAGAATACTACATCATCCATTGTTCCATTTTTTTTTTTTTACTGATGAAAACTATTAGTATTACGGTATTTTATTTGTTTGTACTTATTTTATATAATGACGATTGGCATGCATTTAAAAATTCTCAACAAGAATAAAGCATTTTCATTTTGAGTTCAGTTCATAAACTATTCCTCTTCTTTATAAACGGTTCAATGAAATAGAAAATACTATAACCTATGGCTACCCTTAAAACTACTGATGTTCGGTTACGATCGTGAATCAAGTGAAAGAGTTTGGGTTTTGTGATTTATATTACATTTCCAGGAGTGATTAACTTCAGACAATTTAAAAAGTCCTCGATAAAAACCACAGTTTGCGGAAAGTCTCCAACCATAAATAATCATACAAAAATGAACTAATTTCATCGGTTTGCTATCTCTTAAACTTAATATTTTGATAACCTATACATGCAGAAAACTTACATAATGCAAAAAGGATTTAATATATACAAATACTCAATCAGTTATCTTGTCATAGCAGTCATTCAATTGCTCTCGGTATGCAGTAAGAGGAAGAGAGCAGTGGACTAATAAATTCATGGAGGTTAATGATTAAAGTGAAGTCGGTTAGCTGGCCCTCGTAAACTCATCCTATTACTCTCGGTGCGCGGTCAGAGGAAGAGAGCAGTGGACGAATAAATTCATGAAGGTTTGCTATAAAAGTAGAATCAAGTTTCTTGGTAATCAAAGTTGGTGAGTTGATGTTTGTGTTTGTTTATATATCAGTGTAGTCGCCGACAGCGCTATAACTGTGCGGTGAAGATATTCGTCTATCTCATTTAATTTTTTAATATATCTATATGGGTTATCCAGATAACAAATATTAATTGGTAATTTCCAAATAAATATATAAAAAAAATATTTAATATTATAATAGTACTATTTTAAAACATACATTACTATTGTGATTTGTAACCTATTTTGTAAGTATATTAAATTACAAATTTGGTTTGTTTAAAATAATATTAACGGGTAAAAATTCTATCTGAAATAGTATTTGTTTTGTAGGTGTGGTTTAAGGTAGATTTCATAGAAATCTGCATATTTCTATCCTTTTAGTTAAAACACAAACACATAAGTACTACATAAATGGCACTTAAGTTTTTTCCATTAGATTGTATTTCACACATAACCTGGATCACACACTTGCCGGGTGAGTGCGCTACCTCTGCACCCCAAGGACCTTAATTTTTATTTATTTTATATTTGGACGTTCTGTTACATATGTGTTTAAATAACCAAACTAACATATGATTTGAAGACCACATGTATATCAACTGGCTTTTATTAAGATAACATTAAATTAGTATAAATGGAAGTAGCCTAACTTAATTTCAATAAAAATTCCATAAAATAGCACTTTCTTCATCGGGATTCGAATCCGGGTACATATATCAGGATTATCGTGTTTTTATTGATGGTTTTGATGGTCATGATTGGATAAATTCATAGTATAGTTTAAATAAATCTTTAGTGATATTAAATAAATGTATAATTTAATTAGATAAATTAACAATTCTTATTTATACTGTATACAAACTTATGCAATATAACGCATGCTCATGAACACGATCAACGCCTTAACCTTTTATCTAGATTAATCTTGGTAGAAAACCAGAGCTAGCACATAACTTCAATGAGTTCGTTGGTCTGTCTTACTGTAAAGAGTTTCAAGATAACGGCCATTCGCATTCTAACAAAACTTTTTTCTTTAATTTGTTTCAATATTTGAAGATGGCGGTCAATCGAAGTTTGGACAACAAGTGGTTATATTATAGCACAAACATGTGCTTTAAAATTCTCAGGTAATTTACAATAATGTTTGTATCAACGTGCTTTTTGACGTCACGTAATATATTCAGACAGAGGGTGTACAAAGTATTTAGTAGTGTATTACATTGGGGGATTAAATCTAAACACTATAACTACTATAATCCTGAATTAAGTTGGTAAAGGTGCAATATTTTTAAAAAACTTAAATAAATTTGTTAGCCAGTCTTACACAACAAAAACTTTCAAGATGGTTGGCTATGCAAATTTGAGCGAAGATTTCTACTTGACTACTTCCTGTAAAAATGAGATTAATTTTTCCCGTTAATGGACGTAAACATTTTTAGTTGTGTACAAAATTGTGGGAACAATCGTGAAAACAATAAGCACCGTAGTCTAAATTAATTTATACTAAACTTGGTACAAAGACAATATTTTACGTAGCTTGGTTGAGTTCTATAGCCAGTCTTAACCAAAAAACGTTTCAAGATGACGGTCAGTATTATATCTAGGTTATTACACAACATAAATCAAAATTTATACTTTTATTCAAACTGTAAAATAATTTCAAGTAAAGTTTTCTCTCAATTATTTCTTGATAAATCTTAAGGTTTAAATATGGTGGTGACTTAATGTTATAGAACCAATAATTGTAAGTGCGTATTGAAAATATGTTTAGAATAATTATAATAAAGCATATGTGTTTACAAAGAAGTCTATTATTCTCTAGTAGGTTTCAGAATTATGGATTTTCTAAATGCTTAAAAAGTGTTACAATAAAATTAACGCACCAATATTAATAGTTTTTGTTGTTTCATGAGTGTTGTGCAAATCGAACATTCAAACTAATAATGCTTCTTCAATTTGGCATTTAGAGTTCGTGTGAAATCTACCTTTCTTAAAACTTTTTCAGAAAGAAATTTTTAAACTAAATGTCAGTTTTCTTAGCATTTATACTCATACACGTAACTAAATAAGTTTTTAAATTATTACCAATAAATTCTAAATTTTAAGATTCCTTCATCTTAAAGATTAATTGGATACTTAATGCATTCTAATGCCTCGAAATGTGAATATATTTTTCAAAGTATCCTAATCAATTTTTACTTTTATTTTTGTATTATTAGACCAAATTAAATCATAATATTGAATAATATAATTTTTCTTAATTATTATATAAACGTGTAAGTTACTTTTATAAAAAATTTGTAAAATACCACTTTTCACCTTAGTATTTAAATTTATATTTTGTATTTTTAAATGCTTATTTTAATTATTACACTTATTTAACTGTTACTTTAAAGATTTGTCATTTTTAAGAATGTATTCACGTCACTTTCTATTCCAATATAAAACTTTTTCTAACATTCAATCTTTAAAGTTTCCGAGTTTTTATTTCTGATTTCAAGATTAAGGAAAAAATGTAATATCTGATTAATTAATAAACCAGTATGCATTTGCTGAGGAGTTTGAAGGGAGAACGATAGGTTTTTTTGGAATTTTTCAAAACCTTTCTATATTTTTCTACGAGTTTTAAATTGCAGGAAAACACAACCATTGTTTACTTTAAACCAAATTTCTTACTATTTTTCTCTTAATATTTATTTTATGTAAAAATAGCGACTATGAACCTTTTTTATTGAAGAATATGGTGCCCTTATCTAAGTGTTAGAGTTAATGTTGTGTTAGTGTTGATATCTCTTCTTATTTAAGACTAATTACATGATTTTTATCATCACTATAAACCAATGTATCAACTTCCTTATTTGATCTTATAATAAATTATGTAGCAGGACACAATTCAATCCGCTGAATAACTTTTTAGTGTACTTAAAATCGCATAACACAAGAAATAAACAAGCAAACTCTTCTTTTATAAAGACGTATTAAAAAGTTTGTAAGCCTAAAAATACAAAAAGGTTTTAAGAAATGTTGCTCAAATAATTTTTTCTGTTATAATACAGGTTTAGTGATAAATTTTGATTTTATTATTTGTGAACTATCTTATATTTTTATTAGGATATTAACAGATTAATAGCTGCTTTGGTTTTGTGTTGATTAAATTGAAAATAAATAAATTCAAACACATGTTAAAGGTAAAATTTTAGTTTTAGATCAAAATGTTATGTATTTAGTTCCAGTTGTTCGAAAAATGGCAAATATTTTAATAATAGTAATAGAAGAATTTTATTTACAAAAAATACCGTTTTCAACAATGTTTGAACATATAATTATTGAAAAAATTACAATTATTGATCCAATAAGTCATGGAATAAAAAAAATTTAATACATTTTGAATTTGGCTAAAAAATGCGTTATAGAGTAAATGATAACAAATCCGGTTTGTATTGCGATAGAATAAAGGTGTAATGATTGGAAATGTACTAGTAAATTGTGATTTGTGGAGATAATTAACAGGCAACAAATGTACTAAAACATAATTTGTATTCTTAAAGAGAGTTTAAAAAGTATACGGAAATATTACAGTAATCTAATTGAATCCATAAAAATAATCATCCAATGACCATAAAACCAACATCAAGCACAGGTAAAATTCTCCTTATAATTTATTTCATAACCTATGAATTTAATGAAACAAATTTGTGTAGTGAGGTCGAATCAAATGATCTTGAGTAATAAAATTTTCAAATGAAAATTTAAATACAGATACATTTAACAAGGTTATTTTCCTTGTTCTGCACCTCCTTAGGTGCCTAAAATCTGCAAGTACTTAGCTACCACTAAGAGATTCAAGTTTGAAAATTTATAGATTTTTGAGGTAGTATGAAGAGTCTCATGAATCACAGCTAATAGTCCGGTCAATTTAGCCAAAAATAGGGGTAACTTTGCATTAATTCCCAGAAAGCTGAAAATTTGCATAGATGTTAGGGACACCATTGTTATGAAATTGTGAAAAGTCTCCATCGATCCCATGTCTGCAAAAAGTTTTATTCAAGGTCAAATTTCACATAAATAGGTTTTTTGAACTTTTCAGCGAAACGGTTAGGTTTATGAAAAAATATGACAAAAAAAAATTGTAGATCATCCAATTATCAAAAAAAATGTCCCTTATACTTTTCTTCGTAACACTAACCATTTTTGAGAAAAAAACAATTACAAACTTTCTTACACTGTATTGTCCATAATAAACACGACCAAGCTGCCTATGATACCATTGGGCGTGTAATATAAGTAAAACTATAAGTCTGCGTGAATAATACATTCATATTGACTGATAATTCTGAGAATATGATATTAAAAAAATTGGAGTAGTACCTAATTTTAAGGGACCATGTGCCCTTTGAACATCTGCCTGTCATTCCATTGTTCGAGTGCCCGTTCCGTCCACCTGCTTTTCTGAGGTCGCACCTAAATCACCGTTAGTCTCTAAAATTTCTTCGTAGTGAAAAAATGTAGTTATTTCAAATATTCTCTGCTAAAGTTTGCGTTGTATTCACTTTTTGTTGAAAATATGTCGCAATAGTGTTTTATTTGCACTAAACTTTTATCTTCAAGTGAATTATTGTTGATCGCAGTATGAAGACGTTACTTAACGGGAGTATTCAAGGGAGGAATCAATTTAATGATTACTTGAAGAATGTAAATTCAGCGACAAATCATGTGCAGTGTCACAAACAATACAATAGAAAGAGTAAAATTGCAGCAGCAAAACAGCAACATGAAGAGGAATAAGCTAGTACCTCTCAAAAAGTCATCCTCGTACTAGAGCACATGTGAGTCATATTTTTCTTTTAAAAATTTTTGTTTATTTTGCGCCGACAAGTTGAGTGAGGAATACAAAAAGAAACAAGCACAGAAATCTCGTCGTAAAATCTGTAACGTTATAACTCATTCAGTTAAAGACTCAGTTATTAAAGCAGCTCAGTCTCGTTCTGATGACACCCCAAAAACTATTGTTGCTCGCATCGGGTTTGAACACGATTTAGTTGCTGCTGAAGCTAAAGTACCATAATGATTGCTTTGTATCATTTTTTAAGCCGACCACTGGAGGCTAAGTCGGCCGTCCTCAAGATGAACCATTGTATCTCAAATATTGGGGGAAATATTTACATATATTGAAAGAGGTGATGACTGCCAGTTTACGTTAGAATAATTAGAAAATATATGTAAAAACGTAAGTGCTGATAATAGAAAAATTAAATTACGATTGAAGTTAAATTATGGTAATAGAGTCATTATTACTCAGAAATTAAGACAATTAACATTGTATGTTTTCTTGTTAATTATCATGATATTATCAATCAAGCTTGGAGTGAAAAAATCATAAAGGCAAAGAAGAACAATGAAGGTCCTATCAACTGCGCCAGCAGTTATTCGGGAAGATAATCAATCGGTTCAATCGTATACAGGTTTTACATGCGATTTTATGACTGGCTGGGATACAACATCAGTAATGTTTCGAAGGGGTAAAACAACAATTTTTTAATTATTTGAAAAAGAAACTTTTATTACATGTGTAGCCTATAAGCTTTCAAAGATATCAACTCTTCACCAGAAACTCGCTTTCTTCTGTCTTTATGTGGATCTCCAAAATTTACTTCCATAGACAAATTACGTTACTTATCTTTTGCAAAACAAACACGTAATAAAAACGTGTGCAATTAGCCATCCTTCCTCCAACCGCAGCTTCCGCTCACTAACAATTTTATCATGTATATTACTAGGTTCAGGTGTGTGGCTTGGTAATCAACTAGACCCAGAACAATGGGGTTGGAAGCATATCCCACACGCTTCTTCCAACTAAACCAGTAAACCTCCTTAATTCTGTTTTTTGGAACTGCAAAAAGAGGTGTAAATTAAGATGCGGCCGCAAAAAAAGTAATCTTATTTTGTTCACTAGCGTGCACTACTTGTCAAGGCCAATTGTGTTCAAATGTGGAATCAGCAGAAGAAGGTTTTTACATGAATGACGAAACAACTTATGTATTGCTGTTAGTACAATTTATGTCTACTCAAGAAGATGAGGAAGAAGGAGAAAATAGAGAGAGAAAAGAAGATGAAGGGTAAGAAGAGGAAATACCTAATGACGATGAAGATGAATAAAATATGTTACAATGAAATATAACGGTACTTGTCACTCGAGCTGTACCTGATCGACAACGACCACACTGACAAGAGTGCAACGACTAAAAAGAAGAATAACCAAACATTCATTAAATTTTACTGGAATAGACTGTGAAATAGGCCTTCTGGGGAAACCACATTAAAAAAAATCGCGCTAGGTACACTAACTCATAGGAGGCGTGGAAACGTGTTCATATTATAAGCAATACAGTGTATGACAATTTTGTAATTGTTTTTTCTCAAAAATTTTTAGTGTTATAAAAAAAAGTATAAGGAGCGTTTTTGTAGGTAATTAGATGATCTACAATTTTTGTTTCACACATTTTTTTATAAACCTAACAGTTTCGCTGAAAAGTTCAAAAAACCTTTTTTTGTGAAATTTGACCTTGAATAAAACATTTTGCAGACATGGGATCGATGGGGACTTTTCACAATTTCATACCAATGGTGTCCCTAACATATATACAAATTTTCAGCTTTCTGGGAATCTTTTCAAGGTCAATGTCTAAATTGACCGGACTAAAAATTGATCTCAAAAAATTTTAATAGAATTATTAATAATACCTATTCTCATAAAAAACCTAGAAAAAGCAATTTTTGAAATATCCGTTGTCAGAAATATAGCTAACCGGTACAAACAATGCTTAAGGTAAAGTTCGAGCACTTGGGAAGGACACAGCTGTCAGCTGTTCACGGCTTAGTCAAAGTTGCTTGTTATCTGTTGTCAGAGCAGTTGGTAGTTTAAATAGATATTTATTCTTTGTTGCATCTTTCATATTTATTCCAAACTTTGGCCTTGTTATTTCAAAACCTATCCATGAAACTGCGATTTGTATTTATAAAACTAGTTAATAAATTGGTTTATTGTGATTCTTAGGAATCCAGTGAATACTAACCCCTTTAGGCATTTTTAGTTGGTTCAAAATAGTGCTTTACTGTATTATCCATGTAGAAGACATTATTACAAATTATTACATCGCGCCTGCAATTACACCATTATTGCTTATCTATCAAAAACTAGAGCTGGATTACAATTTAATAATTATTTGCAAGTGATATATAAGTATATGATGTTTCTTCAAAATGTGACAGTTATTAGTAAAATCAGTACAAAAGAGCAAGAATTACGGTATAGAATTGTTTGGCCAAAATGAAATACAAAAAGTCGAATTAATTTTCTACAACATATATATATATGTGTGTGTGTGTGTGTGTGTGTGTGTGTGTGTGTGTGTGTGTGTGTGTGTGTGTGTGTGTGTGTGTGTGTGTGTGTGTGTGTGTGTGTGTGTTGTATAATTAGGAATCGTTTTGCCTGTGTATACCCACTCAATATTCCATTTATAACAGATTTTCGATTACACGAAAACTTTGTTGTTGACAAGCCAGTGAAGTACGAAAACCTGAGGCTTATACTGACATCCAATCACAATCGTGCTTTGAATTTGAACACAAAAGTCACTGCCGTCTCGTCTAGTAGGACGGGTTAAAGTTTTTGTGATTATTCTTACATAAATTATTATTATATTAATTTATCTGTGTTTAATTATTTAGAACGATTTTCTTCTTATGAATTGCAATAAAAAAAGTTGAAAATTAAGTGCCCCAAAACGCGGTTACCCTGGTAATTTCTTATGTCCAACAATAACATTCAACATGTATATATGATATGTAATTTATATGTGTTTTTTAGTTATATACGCAGTGTTTTGTTCAAGAGTCATGGATTTCAAACAACAAAATATATTGTATGTATATTTTAGAGTTATTTTACAAAGCACATTGTAAGTTACCTGTGCACTTAACATAACATTTCTAATAGGACCCTTCGCTCAATATATGTATAAATATTCTATGTATGTTTAATACTCAATGTATGAATAAATTACTCGATGTTTGTGTAAATACACAATGAATAAATAAATTACTCTATTTACGTAAAATACTCATTGTATGTAAATAACCAATGTATGAAAGAATTACTTTATTTACGTATAAATTCTCAATAATAATAATACTTTTTACTGTGTCAACAATTATAAAAATTGCATACAATCGTCAAATTAGATTATTTTTAAATATGTACATCTATCTTAAATTGCACTCATTCATACCCGTTCATATACAGTTCACGTTCATTCCTAAGACTCATACTTACAGCCATTCGTTTTAAAATCTTCTAAATTTTACCACCAGAAATAGAGGATGATCCAATTACTTTAAATTTCATCCCAGCGGCTCATCATGAACTCTTCCACTGAATAAAACACCCTCGACACCAAAAAGTGTCTCAATCGAGCTTTAAATTTTGTTGGTTCATTCAAATTTTTGATTTCATCAGGGAGCTTGTTGATCAGCTTAACACCAACCTCGGATGGCAAACGTTTGAATGCGGTTGTTCTGTGAGGATGTAACCGAAGGTTGTCCCTGCCTCTTGTCCCGTATTGATGGACGTCCCTGCCCCGGACCAACTCGCACTTAAATCGGCAGTACAGGGCGACATCGAGGATGTAGAGACAGGGCAAAGTTAGCAATCCAAGCTCCCTAAAGGCATCTCTGCATGAATTTTGGGATTTCAATTTTGAAATGATACGGACAGCTTTCTTTTGACTTCTAAATACTCGCTCAAATTTGTATTTAGAACAGCTGCCCCATAGCCTCAACCCGTACGTTAGATGGGGGTGTACAAGGCCGAAGTAGGCATTTTTAGTACATCCCGGGAGCAAAATTTTGAAAGGTTCCGTAGAGCATAAATGCCGGAAGAAACCTTTGAGCAGGTACTTTCAATGTGATCGTCCCAAGTCAGACCTCGATCAAGGTACTTTCCGAGGAACTTGGTGGAATCAGTTTCCTCTATGAGGACATCGTCCGCCATCACAGCAGCGCGATCCTCAATCTCTCTTTGCCGCAAACAGAAATTTAGTGCATTTGATTTGGAGTTGTTGGTCCTCAGATTTAATTTAGAAAAAACTGAATGCACGAATTCAGTTCTAAAAAGGAAATTATTTCTAATTCATGTTTTGTTGGAGCTTTAATACAAAGCGTTGTATCGTCAGCATACTGGACCATTCTCCCTCTAAGGAGCGATGAGTTCAGCCTGTTGACGTACACAAGGAACAATACTGGTCCAAGTATAGATCCCTGTGGGACTCCATAGGCCATTCTAACTTTTTCTGACAGGGAATTTGCAATCTGCACACACTGGCTTCTATCCCTGAGGTAAGACGAGAGCCATTCATGTGGCAGACCTCGAACCCCGCACGTCTTCAACTGGTACAACAATGTATCATGATGTACACAGTCAAATGCTTTGGATAGGTCGAGAAATATGCTTAGCACATGTTCTCGCTTCTCCAATCCATCGACAACTGTTTCAATCAAATTTGTGACGGCATCGATAGTGGATTTGTTCTTTCTGAAGCCGAACTGCTCATGACAAAGAATTTGATACCTGCCAAGGAACAGCTCAAATCTCTTCAGAAAAACCACTTCAAAAAATTTTGCTCATGACCGGAAGGATTGAAATGGGGCGGTAATTTTCCGCAAGGCAGGGATCATCTTTTTTGAAAATGGGTGTGACTTTCGCTAATTTCAAAAGGGAAGGGAAGATGCCTTGAGCGAAAGACAAGTTGATTAAATTTGTGAGTGGTGTCAAAATATGCTTATAGCAACGTTTGAGCAGCCACACAGACATGCCGTTAATGTCACAAGATTTTTTTGGTTTAAGTCCCTGTATCACGCGGGACACCTCCTCCTCGCTCACGGGAGACAGCACCATTGATGAGATCGGTCCCATCGATGACACCTCAACACAGTTGGAGCCTCTGAATGGTGGGCCAAACGTAGCAACGGAGGAAAAAAAAGAATTGAACTCATTAGCTACTTTTAATGAATCTGTCACGAGTTCGTTTTCGATTTTCAGTTTTGGTGTTTTTAAAGTCTTTGAACCAGTAGGTTGGGTCGTTGCATTTTTGATAATGCTTCAAGCAGTTTTGGAAAAGTTTTCGCAATTGTTTGTTTGTTTGTTTTCAACTTCCCGTGTTTTTGCGGATTTTATAGTTTTTCGATATTGGCTCTTAAAATTTCTAAAAAATGCTTTAAATTGTTCGTCGTCTGTGCTTACGTAAATCGAATGATAGAACCTCAAACGATCTCGCAAATGAAGTATTTCTTGAGTCATCCAAGAGTTTTTTTTTCTTTTTTTCACTTCATTGATATATTTAAAAGGGCAAGTTGTATTCAAGTTAAAAACTAAGCGGTCGTGGAATGCCGAAAAAGCTGTTTCTACGCTGTCAGAATGATTTAAAAAGGCCCAAGTTTCTTTTGCTAAGGACGAGTTGAAAAGCGCGATGTTTTCAGACCTCAAGTCTCTTTTGAATTTGGATGGAGGAATTTGAGTCCGAGACGAACAATGACTAATAATGGTCTCCTGAGCGAAGTGATCAGAGATGGCCGCGTTGATTACAGTGACCGAGGCGTTTGGGATGTTTGTGATTACGTTGTCGATGGCTTTACTCGATGTGGCGGTTACTCGTGTTGGAGTGTTTATCGACCAAATCAGCCCGAAAGAATTAAGAATGTCCCGTAGCCGCTGGGTCAGGGGGTCGGTGTGGTCTAAGGCGTCAATATTGAAGTCGCCAGTTATAATGAACTTGGACAACTTTAAATCGAGTAATTTTAGAAGATTTTCAAAATGTTCAAAGAATGTGTTGCTGCACCCATTTGGAGATCGGTAAATGCCAATTATGTTTGATTTTGTCTTTGGAATTGATATTCATTTTTATCCCGACCACTTCAAAATCTAGATCACAAGTGTGATTAACCTTGAATGGCAGGAATTCCAGACCAGATTTTACAAAAATTGCCACACCTCCCCCTTTAAAATGCGATCGATCGAAAGATGTTGCCAATACATAGTCCTCAATCCTGAACTGTTGGACAGTTTCAGATTTGAAACCGTGTTCGGAGATTACGAGAACATCAGGGTGAAGCTCGCCTGCCATTAGAGACAATTCGTCTACTTTATTTGTGGCAGACTGTGAGTTTTGATGCACAACAGAAAACGTTTTGTATGCACAACATCAATGTATGTATAATTCTCATTGTATGTAAATAAATTACCCTAGATATGTAAAAATACTCTATGTATGCATAAATACTCAATTTATCATTAAATTAATCTATGTAGGTATAAATATGCAATGTATGTATAAATACAGAATATAAGAATGAATTAATCTTTGAATGCATAAATACTGAATAAATATATATTTATTATTATATATATATATATATATATATATATATATATATATATACTTTAAGCGTCAATAACTTACTGTATATGTATATAAATATTCTACCTAGTGTTGATATTGAGTGTTGAACTGAGCACTTTCCTTTCACACAAATCTCTGAGTATCTATTTTTACTAATTTTATTTTTAGAAAAATGGTCTATTAGATGTAATTTATTATCAAACACTATAATGATTAGAAAGAAAACTTTGGGATTAGATCAGCAAAGAGAACCATTAGACATAAATAAACTTGAGCATACACACATAACCCAAATTATAAGTATTAACAAAATTCTTTAAAATCAATAAATGAAAAGGGATATATTAATAAACAAACTTTGCTTGGATACGTTGGAGTTGACCGTGTGTTGGTACTTCATTCTGTCCTTCTCAATAAGTATATGGCATTCAGTGGAATAATTTCCAGAGACTATATTGTGACCAAAGGCTTTGTAACTGGACATTTTACTTTCTCAACGGTGCCGTAAATTCCTTATACTCGTACAGCACTACCTTTACTATAGCTTAAAGGAAACTGCTAAGGTTGCCAAAAAATAATAAACTCAACCTTTTGTTTATCACAAGAGCTTAAATGTCACTAGGGGGAAAACCCTGCCTATCTTCCTTGTTTCTACTCCTTTACCACATAACATTTGTAAGGCACTTATTACTTCAAAGTAATGTATTCTTTACATTTAGTAGTACAGTACTTATTACTTTTGTATATTTGTTGGCTTATTTTCGTCTTCGTAACAAATTAAATGCCAACATTTTAGAGCAATCAATTCGTGGATTAAAACATTCTTAATAATATATAGAGAATTTATATTTGGGTATTGTATTTAATATTTTTAGTCCTTAAATTATGCGAAGTAAAGATGTATTCACAAATAACTCTCTATAATAATATATTTCACAAATATTTCGAAGAAATCAGGTAAAAACGATTTATAATATTTGTTTTTTATGTACTGAAATATGCGATATAAACGACATTCTTTTATTTTATGTCTGGAATCGTATATAGTTTTTCAAAAAACCGCCTAAGCATTACACCTCTTTCTTACATGTTGTATTGTTACGTTTTGAACATTAGGCCTTACAACCTGCAGTATTGTTATTATTATATTTGGTAGTACGCGAGTACAGTCTTGGCTTTCTGCGCATGTCCATGTTTTTTTATTAAGGCATGTAGTTTAGTTCCACATAAGAGTTGAATTCCTATAGGACTTTTTAAGATAATTTTCATTCTTTAAAGCTCAAAACTATTGAATTTACGCGGCAATTTAAAGCTAATTTTCATTCTTTCAAAGCTCTAAATCTGATAAAAAAACTTGTTTTTAAAATACCATGGTTTTAGCGTAACGATTTTGGAGTAAACCTTTTTTACAATAACTTCATGTAATGGTTTTAATATGCTCAAAATTAATCATAAAGATTAGTGTACAGAGATATTTTTGGTACAGCTTTTGTTATCAAGCTCAAAAAAAATACAAAATCATATTATGTCTATCGAATTTCATGTTTAAACCATTTAAAAACTAATCCAAAAAAACATTTTTTTAAACTTGTTGAAATGAATTTATTACACTCCTGCATAGATCAATAGAGAAAAACCCGTTAAATATTCCTGCTTAACCTTTATTGTTGGTTCTGATATACTGTAACAGTGATATTTAAGTAAATAAATTTTGACTTATAGTATGTATATACGTACATACAATAATAACAAAGTTTATATAACCTGTTTGTAAAATATTTTAACGTAGATAAATTTTTATTATATGGATCCATAACAACTTCCTTTAGTGGGTTCACAGAAAATACATTCAAATCTAACTGTTCCAAATGATTTTCATTTGATTTACTTTTGCAATAAAAATTGATGAACTTTGTTTGCTTAGTGATATGATAGTTGAGTATAAAAACGGTTAAATAGAATAATCTTTCATAATAAAAATATTAAAGGGATTAATTCATTGTTATCGTTGTATGCAGCCTAATCCTATTAAATGATGTCTAGTAAGGACACAATAATTATTTGTTAATAAGGGAAGTAAAGCATATAATTTTAGTAACTATAATAGGATTTTATAACAGAATACTTTGAACTAAACTGGGACCAGTAGAGTCGTACTATAGACACACGCTGACTCGGATTTAAACAAATTATGATTATTCTTCAGGACTTAGTTCTTAACATTTGTTAATAACATGTAAAAATATATGCATATGATAATCAATATAGTACGTAAGATTTGAGAACGGCATCGCTTACAAGAATATAAACTACAATTATAATATAAGGGAAAGTGATGTACTCTTAGAAAATCGTAGATAAAACTAGTTAGAATGAAAAACGCTGGCATTTCATCAAGCTCTTCCAAACTACTTTTCTTTACCCTTCGTTTAGAAAATATCACGAAGCATTCTATTACTTTGACAGGTTTCCTTCATCATAGAAGCAGGTGCGATCCTGCATGCTGACACAATTTCCTGTCTCCTTCTGCATGACTGCCTTGTATTCTTCAAGCCCAAAGTAAATAAGAAGAAAAAATAAATAAATGACAATAAAGTGCTTGGAGAGCAGTTCAAAAATTAAGAGTTAACAACAACGATTTGCTGGAACCAGGCGCTTAATTGTAAAATATCACAAGCAAAACGAGCACATGATCCAATAAAAAGACGCTTAGATCAATAACATCACTATTACGTCAACATCATACACGTGGAGACATCAGAGAAGGAGATTTAAAAAATAATGGATATTCATTTAAGCGAATGTTGTGTAACCGTCTTCAATTGTTTTGCCAGCCAAATTAAATTCTAAGTTTATTAAAACTTACTTTCTGAAAGTTTCACTATCCAACATAAAATATAAGTACACATAAGGTAGCTATGGGGGATAGGGTTGATTCAATATTATTGTTACGTTTAGCTTCATGTCATATTCTGCTCAATGAGCATATAAAATCCTACACGTACTAAAGGCTGTAGGGCAATTAAATGTACACGTAATAAGACAATAACAACACCTCTACACCTAGATTACTGGGGAACGGCCCTTGGGTAACCAGACAAAGCTATTTTGTGTCTGGTTATCTCTAATGTCGAAACGAAGCAAGGATTTTGTTGAGAACGTCCTTGAGAATCCGAAGGTGAAATAGAGCTGAACTCAACATTGGCGTTGTAAAAGTTATTAACAACCATGTGCAGACAACTCGTTGTTTAAAGAACTCATAAAATTTAGTGATCTTTTCTTTGGTAGACCACCGGACAATTTAATACATGAGCTTACCGTATATTTGAAAGCTTTAATTTCGTCTAGGATTTTATTGAAATTCAAATAAAAATTATTAAATAGCTTCATAAAAACAAAATTATTAAATGGGCTATTATTCGTTCTTTACAATATAAAATTAATTTAAAATACTTTGTATTCATAAATAGAAAAACATAATTATATGCACGCGTTCTTTTAAATTTATTTACTATTATAATAAAAACTGGAGTATTTTAATGTATTTATAGACATGTCCTCTTGTAGGTGCCTTTCAATATATCGCTCATATACTATTGATTAAAGTGAAGGATTAAGAGTTTAAAGGATTTGATCAAGGATTATAGTTAATTAAATTTCATGACAATCTTAACAAGGAGCAGGTTCTGAATATCTCGCAAGCCACGCAAAGCTTTAGGCTTTGGAGTATTGGAACGTTAATAACCCCGACCCGGTCAATATTGACTAATAAAGTGACATCATTACCGCTGCGTCCTCACCGACTTCTCGAATATTTGTTAAAGGTTCACAAACTTTAGATGATACTGTCTGGTGATGGTTATAAGTTGTGGTATCGGATATTATAACCCTGCCCTGGTCAACATTGGCTAAGTATGGGGCATCGTTACCCCTGCGTCTACACTACGTTGTTGATTGTTTTATATTGGTTCACAATCTTCAGTTAGAACTGTTAGTTGACAGTTATAAGTTGTGGTAATTGGACATTAATAACCCTGTCCCGATCAATATTGACTAAGTATAGGTATATCATTACCCCTGTGTCTACACTACGTTGTTGATTGTTTTATATTGGTTCACAATCTACAGTTAGAACTGTTAGTTGACAGTTATAAGTTGTGGTAATTGGACATTAATAACCCTGTCCCGATCAATGTTGACTAAGTATAGGTATATCATTACCCCTGTGTCTGCTCTGAGTTTTTGATAATTTGACAAGTTTATCTTACCTTGGGCAAACGACTAGGAGCAGACAAAAAGTAAATGCTTCTCGGTAGTTCTGTATATATTGGAGTTGCTAAATCTGGGTCACAGTTTGATGTCTCGATAAAATAGTTAACAGTAAAACTTGGAAAACACGAAAACATGTTATATTGTTTGACGTTGTTTCTCATATGTCAAAAACTATGGAAATTTAAAAACAATTTTCTTTAGTATAACAGTGTGACGTGTACTTTTCTGTTTTACCTGAGCAATTGTTATGTAGAACTGATCACTCTACATAACGAAATTTTACATCCAAAGGAAGAAGCGCGCATTCATTGTTGCTGCAATAACAGAACGGTCACTGATTAGACGCCAATCAGCTGTTCAAATAAAGGAGTTAGGCTAAGGTGAGCCATTACCATGCCATTGATATTTTGTCGCTTGCGTATGTCAGTTAGTAAAATTTCAGTATAATAATTTTGTCTTTACAGAATTAAATATCTACGGTAAACTAAGCCTTGGGCCTCGTAGTAAGATTGTCAAGTCCTGTCGATAAACGTAGGAAATTAATACGTTATCTGTAATAAATTAATACTAATCTAGTCTTTTAATAGTTCACGGAGATAAATAGTTGTAAATACATGTTCATAGTGTCAAATACTGTAACCACAAATTGTTTCTGTAAATTGTACATAATTAGGCCGAGATATTATCTCGTAACAATTGCATCGTCTCTCATAAATTTCCTTACTAAACTTGTTAACTGTTCTATAAATAATTGAATCGGTAACTTTATGTCCTAATGTTTGTATATTATTTAGTTTTACTCAGAATAATGTAAAGGCAGTTGTCATGAAATTTATACCTACCATTGCCGTGAAAGTGCATACATTAATGCATTATGTTAATACTTCAATACACTTTACTATAATTATTGTAATTAATTAGTTTAAGTAAGAACAAACGTAATTAATTTTTTCCGTGTCAGAATAATTATGCTTTGTGTTTAGGACCAATATTGTATATCATTGTAATTGGCAGATTCTGCGCTTTTTTAATGTACTTATGTTTATACATTAAACGTTTCTTTACATTTTACTGGCCGCTGTAAGCTAAATACGAGTATGTTAGACACACCAACAATAGTGACAGATGTTGCTGTTTTAGTCAGCTGGTTTTCTTTTAAGTTAAGTTTGACATTGTTTTCATGATTGATTATAAGTAGTGTTTACTGATTTCAATGAGCCGCAGAAAATGAATAAAACTGACTTTATGAAATTAAAGTTTCAATATTGGATTGCACGGACGATACAATCGACGGCTCGTGTGTGTGTTTTGGGTCCGCCCAGTTGGTGAGTAGAATTTACACTACTTATTCCATCGTGCTCCCCTGGGAGGTCAGACTAACTCCGTCAATGTCATTGTGGAGCCTCTACCTATCGGACTAGGCCTGAATAACTGCATCAGGGTGGATCCAGTTCCGAACTTTGACAAATGGGACTCAACTTTAATTTTATGTCTAGCCATTATGTATTCATGTGAATTATTGTTTTGTAATTTTGTCGTTCAATAATATGGTCATCATGATTTTGGCCACTGTAATTTTGTATTAATAATCGGAGCGCTCCTACCGTAATAATTTTTCGTATTTTTATTTCAATTGGCCAACGAGTTAAGTTTAAGTTAAGTTAAATATATATATTTGTTTATTTAGTTTAAGACCTTAGCACTGTGAGAGAAATAGGCAATACAGAATGAAATATGTGACATATTGGTTTTAATTTCTAATTGCCTGATATTTAATTAGAGACCTTGCAACTTACTATTAGAAAATAATCAACCGAAATCTGTGGCTAATTTAAGTACCTAAGGCTTAGTGTCGTAACCTAATAGTTCTTGCGTGCATGGTAGTGGTCTCGATTGAGCATACCTGAGGGCAGGAAACTGTTCCTTGTTGGTGACCTGCGACTATCACATCCCATCAACAAGGTGGCGCCCTTATTACCGAGCAAACCGTAACCATCTGGGTATCCGTCAATCTTAGTAGTCCTCTGTCACTGCGCAAGAACTTGGTTGTCCTGGCGCTCTACCAATACTCACGCCCTTCTCCACTGAGCGAGGCCGACAATATTGCTAACCCGCGAGGAGGGGTGGCAAACTGGCGCCCAACGCGGGGCCCCTTGTGTTAGCACCTGACTTTCACAGAATATAAAATTGTATTGAACTTGTAGTGTAAAATATTTTTGAAAGATAGTATTTAGTATTTTTGTTGTTTTTTAGTATTGGGAAACACTGGTAATGTCTTGTTAATGGTTATGTGTTAAATTTTGCTAGTGTTCATGATCTTAAGTTAAATATTGGAAAAATACCTCTTTGCGAAACATAAAATAAATAATTTTGTTTTGGATTTGAACTTTCCCCGGTATGACAAACTGAGGATGATGTGAACTTACATAATCGTTGGTTGCATTCTAGTGTTGTTATTTGGTTGGAAAGAACTACATTTTTAGGATTGGCTAAAATTAGTGCGAGGTGATATTTCCATGTGGGTTGTATGAATTGTTCTGGTCATCTGGTGCGTTTAGTATTCTACCTCACGATGAATGCGTATCATCTTCGTAAGACTGAGGTTATCTACGAACTTAAAATTAGGAATGTTGATACCGATGGCAACGCTAATGAACTGAGGAAGCGTCTGACTCAATGTTTTTCGGCTGATACCCAGGTTGATGAAAACCGTTGTAAACTCTTTGGATGCCGGTGCGGAATTGGAGGAATGCGAAGGGAATTACCAGGACTTATCTTCGCTAGTGAGTAATTACGAAGGCACGAATATGGAAGATTAGCAGTAGCTGTTCCTGAACCTACTCGCTTAGCACAGATCTATAATAACCTGCACCCTCAGCCTCAAGATCGATTGGCACTTTGCAGCATTCAAACTCTTGAACAGTTGAGATCCATGGGACGTAGAGCCGAAGCGGGCCGACTAAGTATGGTTAGAATAAGGCCCGCAACTACAAGGGAAAATACCCTTGAACCGGACCTTGCTTATCCCGATCAGAACCACCCACGAAAACCTTTATCCGGACGTGTGGCCAGCGTACAGTCTGCAAATTCAGACCGCCAGGACCCTTTCTGCTGGAATTTGTGGAGATAAGGGCCACCGCTTCAGGTTTTGTAGTAAACCAAAACGAAGGTTTTGTTTTGGTTGTGGAAAGGAGGACGTATTTAAACGAGACTGTAAAATGCAGCTCAAAAAACGGGCAAGGCAAGGGGTCAGAAAGGAAGTAGGTGGTTCTGGCTCCTTGGATACTGAGACCATCCCGGCCATAAACTATGTCATTCATAGCCAACAAGAAGACCATAGGCCTTATTTGAAAGTGAGGGTGTTTGGCCGTGAAGTTACCGCCCTCTTAGACTTGGGAGCTTCCCAAACGTTTTTAGGTGGACATGGAATGTGGATTTTGAATCAGTTTCCCGCTCGCTTTCAGAGTGCCAGTGGACGTTTTGTAGAAACAGCCGACACAACACGCCATGAGGTCCAGGGCTTTGTCAATCTACCCATAACTTTACAGGGCCGTACTAAAAGTCTAAAGGTTTGCGTTGTACCATCACTGCAGCATACCTTAATCCTAGGCATCGACTTCTGGGAAATAATGCACATTGTTGCGCAATCGGAAGTGGGACTTTGCAACGAAGAGTGTGGATTTATTTTTGTGGTTATGTTGAGGGAATCACATCGGAAGACAATCTAACTCTAGCAGAGAGAAAACGGCTACAAGATCTTCTCGAGGAGCATTTCGAGGATGAGCCATTAACGTTGGGTAGAACAGACCGTGTGAAGCACGTCATCGACACTGGGGGTGTGCCACCAATCAAACAGCGGTACTACAATGTATCCCCTGCTCGTCAAAAACTCATCAATGAGGAGCTAGACCGCATGTTGCAGTTAGGGGTTGTAGAGCCTTCACAAAGCGCCTGGTCCTCGCCAATTATGTTACTGGATAAACCTGATAGCAGTAAAAGGTTTGTTGTGGACTTCAGGGCGGTGAATGCAGTGAGCCGAAAGGACGCCTACCCTCTACCACAGGTGACCGTTATCCTGGATAGATTGAGAGATGCTCGATTCTTATCTAGCCTGGACATTAAGAGCGCCTATTGGCAAATTGAACTAGATGAGGCAAGTAAGGAGAAGACCGCGTTTGCAATACCGGGTCGTGGCTTATACCAGTTCGTCACGATGCCTTTTGGTCTGTGCGGAGCTCCCGCAACATGGCAGCGCTTCGTTGACACAGTCTTGGGACCAGAGCTGGAGCCGAATGTCTTCGTCTATCTAGACGACATTATAGTTGTGACATCTACATTTGAGTCCCATCTGAAAACCTTGAAAGAGATATTTAGAAGAGTTCGTGAAGCAAAGCTCACCCTCAATAGAGAAAAGTGCAAGTTTTGCAGGAGAGAACTGAAGTACCTGGGCTACATTGTCAGTGGGAGGGTTTGCGAGTCGACCCTGAAAAGGTAAAGGCGATTGTGGATATCCCAATCCCCCGGAACCAAAAGGAGGTTCGTCAATTTACTGGAATGTCCTCGTGGTACAGACGCTTCATTCCCAACTTCACGTCACGTTTAACTCCTTTGACTTCCTTACTGAAACGGAGAAATCAGTTTGAATGGACTCCAGAAGCCGAGATGGCCTTCCAGGACGTAAAACCCTGCCTGATTAGCGCTCCAATATTATCCTGTCCAGACTTTTCGAAGCCTTTCACAATCTCCTGTGACGCCTCAGGCGTGGGGATCGGCGCTGTTCTTAGCCAAGACAGTGAGCAAGGAGAAAGTGTTGTTGCCTATGCCAGCCGCACATTAACTCGGCAAGAGCAGAACTTCTCGGCCACTGAAAGGGAGTGCCTTGCGGTGATCTTTGCTGTGGAGAAATTCCGGCCTTACGTGGAAGGAACCAGGTTCACGGTCGTGACAGACCACTATAGTTTGCTTTTGGCTAAGTAACTTGAAGGACCCGACAGGACGTCTGGCTCGTTGGGCTTTGCGATTGCAGCCCTATGATTTTTCACCTAGTACACCGTAAGGGGCAAGAGAACGTTGTGTCAGATCTTCTCTCTTGGACCACTCCACCGATATCGACTGATCCCTCTCATCCAGACGTGATTCATTGTGACTTGATTGAGATACCAGCTACAATACAGGACCAGTGGTACAAAGGAATGTTGGAAAAGGTTAAAATGGGCCCTCAAAAATATTGTCAGTGGCGAACTCAGGAGGAGAAACTGTGGAAGAATGTGAGCACACTGGAACCCTCGCTTCACCAAGATAACTGGAGATTGGTACTTCCAAAAGATCTCAGATCCCAGGCCTTGTTCGAATGCCACGATACTCCAACTGCTGGACATCAAGGTGTGTCAAAGACCTATAAACGTATCCAACAGCTGTACTATTGGCCAAACATGCGGAAGGATGTAGCCATTTATGTTTCAAAATGTGCTGTATGTCAACGGACTAAGTACGACCAACAACTCCTTGCGGGCGTTATGGGCAGCAGACGTGCAGTTGATTCTCCATGGCAGATGATCGCTGCAGACCTGATTGGCCCTCTGCCACGATCAGTAAGAGGCTTTAAGTACCTGTTGGTTATTACTGACACGTTTACTAAGTACTCAGTCCTACGACCTCTCCGAGCTGCTACGGCAAGGCTCGTGTCTCAACACCTGGAAGAGGACATCTTTATGGTTTACGGAGTACCACGGTACTTCATATGTGATAACGGGTCTGAGTTCATCGGGAAACCAGTGAAGGACCTTGCCAAACAGTACAATGTCAAGATACTACTGAAAGCAAGTCGACACCCACAGGCGAACCCGGCAGAGAGGGTTAATCGGGATATCGTTGCTATGTTGCGAGCTTATGTAACAGACAACCACCGGGAATGGGACAAATTCATTCCAAAAATAGGTCTTGCACTCCGCACCGCGCATCATGAGGTGACACAGCATTCACCCGCGTTTTTGAACTTTGGGCGAGAACTCGCTACGTCGGGAGACGGATATGAAGTTCTTAACGATGGTTCGGGTGTACCCTCTACCGAGGATTGTGGTCCCTTTAGTGGGAAACTACGAGAGCTTAACGACATATTCCAAGAGGTTTCAGAGAGACTGAAAACAGCCCATGAAAAAAATGCTAAACGCTATAACCTGCGCAGACGACCTGTGACTTATAGAGTGGGAGACGTCGTCTTGAAAAGAAACTTTGTACAGTCTGATGCTACTAACTACTTTGCAGCCAAACTAGCACCACGCTATGTTGGACCCTACGTAATAGTTGAACAGGTATCTCCTCTGATCTATAAGCTGGCGGACATGGACGGCAAGAAGATAGGCCAGTGGCATGTGTCGGACTTTAAGAAATTTCGGCAGTGAAGAAAATTTGGGAAATTTTCTGCCGGATGGGGGGTGTTTGTGACGTGTACTTTTCTGTTTTACCTGAGCAATTGTTATGTAGAACTGATCACTCTACATAACGAAATTTTACATCCAAATGAAGAAGCGCGCATTCATTGTTGCTGCAATAACAGAACGGTCACTGATTAGACGCCAATCAGCTGTTCAAATAAAGGAGTTAGGCTAAGGTGAGCCATTACCATGCCATTGATATTTTGTCGCTTGCGTTTGTCAGTTAGTAAAATTTCAGTATAATAATTTTGTCTTTACAGAATTAAATATCTACGGTAAACTAAGCCTTGGGCCTCGTAGTAAGATTGTCAAGTCCTGTCGATAAACGTAGGAAATTAATACGTTATCTGTAATAAATTAATACTAATCTAGTCTTTTAATAGTTCACGGAGATAAATAGTTGTAAATACGTGTTCATAGTGTCAAATACTGTAACCACAAATTGTTTCTGTAAATTGTACATAATTAGGCCGAGATATTATCTCGTAACAATTGCATCGTCTCTCATAAATTTCCTTACTAAACTTGTTAACTGTTCTATAAATAATTGAATCGGTAACTTTATGTCCTAATGTTTGTATATTATTTAGTTTTAACTCAGAATAAAGTAAAGGCAGTTGTCATGAAATTTATACCTACCATTGCCGTGAAAGTGCATACATTAATGCATTATGTTAATACTTCAATACACTTTACTATAATTATTGTAATTAATTAGTTTAAGTAAGAACAAACGTAATTAATTTTTTCCGTGTCAGAATAATTATGCTTTGTGTTTAAGACCAATATTGTATATCATTGTAATTGGCAGATTCTGCGCTTTTTTAATGTACTTATGTTTATACATTAAACGTTTCTTTACATTTTACTGGCCGCTGTAAGCTAAATACGAGTATGTTTAGACACACCAACAATAGTGACAGATGTTGCTGTTTTAGTCAGCTGGTTTTCTTTTAAGTTAAGTTTGACATTGTTTTCATGATTGATTATAAGTAGTGTTTACTGATTTCAATGAGCCGCAGAAAATGAATAAAACTGACTTTATGAAATTAAAGTTTCAATATTGGATTGCAACGGACGATACAATCGACGGCTCGTGTGTGTGTTTTGGTCCGCCCAGTTGGTGAGTAGAATTTACACTACTTATTCCATCGTGCTCCCCTGGGAGGTCGGACTAACTCCGTCAATGTCATTGTGGAGCCTCTACCTATCGGACTAGGCCTGAATAACTGCATCAGGGTGGATCCAGTTCCGAACTTTGACAAATGGGACTCAACTTTAATTTTATGTCTAGCCATTATGTATTCATGTGAATTATTGTTTTGTAATTTTGTCGTTCAATAATATGGTCATCATGATTTTGGCCACTGTAATTTTGTATTAGTAATCGGAGCGCTCCTACCGTAATAATTTTTCGTATTTTTATTTCAATTGGCCAACGAGTTAAGTTTAAGTTAAGTTAAATATATATATTTGTTTATTTAGTTTAAGACCTTAGCACTGTGAGAGAAATAGGCAATACAGAATGAAATATGTGTCATATTGGTTTTAATTTCTAATTGCCTGATATTTAATTAGAGACCTTGCAACTTACTATTAGAAAATAATCAACCGAAATCTGTGGCTAATTTAAGTACCTAAGGCTTAGTGTCGTAAACCTAATAGTTCTTGCGTGCATGGTAGTGGTCTCGATTGAGCATACCTGAGGGCAGGAAACTGTTCCTTGTTGGAGACCTGCGACTATCACATCCCATCAACAAGGTGGCGCCCTTATTACCGAGCAAACCGTAACCATCTGGGTATCCGTCAATCTTAGTAGTCCTCTGTCACTGCGCAAGAACTTGGTTGTCCTGGCGCTCTACCAATACTCACGCCCTTCTCCACTGAGCGAGGCCGACAATATTGCTAACCCGCGAGGAGGGGTGGCAACAGAAGATAACAATTTTCTTACAACATTCAAACTGATGGACAACGGGTTCCGCCTCTAAAACGCGATAAAATGTCAAATTTTGGTACTGGCAACTAAAAATGTCTGCTCTATTGTTCTCGATAACTTAGTAAATTACTTAAGAAAATTTATCATTGTTTACAATTTATTCAGGTTTGTCTCTAACTCCTTTTCCCACCATCCGCCTATCTTGAGTGTTCTAATAAGAACACTCAATATTTTCAGTTTTGAAAATTTAATTATATACTAAATTTTATTTATGGTAGGATTGTGTATTTTTAAGAACACATAACGAACCAGTTGAGGGTTCTACCACACTAACTGAAAAGAATGAATTTTGGTTATGAGAACCGTGAGATAATATTTTAGAGGCTCGATTAAGAAGGACCACTTCACACTAGGCAGTGAAGACGCCGAACACACTGATTTTAACCAGAGTTCACTAGGTTACACATAATGAGTTTATGAACAGTGCAAATTCAAATAAAGTGTAGAAAATAAACAGTTACCTTGGTTTTCATGAGAGGTACCTAACCGTAGTCTGCTGTTGTTGAGGGCCAGGTTGTGATCAGTAAGTATGGAAATAGGCTGCTGTCTTGTCGGCAGGCGTGAAGACGGAAGATGTCCCTCACGGATTCACTCACGCACGATACGACCGCAAACGAATAGTTTCATAACACTGTGGCCAGTCCTGTAGAACACGGTAGACGCGGGTGTCCCGGGAGCAGAGACGTTCTGGTAGAGATTGCCAATCCAGAGCACTGACTTTAATGTTAATGTAAATGTACAACAAATAGAGATAAACTAATATTTAAATGAGAGAGTAACACATGGGGGAGAGAGTAAGTATGGTAAGCAGTGGCTAGAGAGTACATAAGTGCCCCAGGCGGGACCGAGAGTATAACGAGCAAGCGTGCCGTCGCTTGCAAGGTGGGCAATTGATAAGTCAACCGTTGTGATTGGTTGGTGAGTGTACAGTAAACAGCTGATTCGGGAAACAATGGTTCATTGGTCTGTCACTGTACGTGAATATTTTAATCCAGTAAGGAATGGCACGAAAGACATAAGCTTGTCCGTTAGAGGCGGTGAGCTTGACTAGAGAAGTACCCAGAAGAACCGTGGTACTAGGGGCGAGGTCTCGATGCAGTGTGCCATGAGCGTGTAGTGTGGTGTGTTCGGCCGGGCTAGGAGGTGAGAGCGCAGTGGTCGCAGGCGGAGGGCGGACAGCAGGTGTAGGTGTTGCAGGCCGGCCGCCGTCACGGCCGTTCTCCACAATGGGACGAACGCGGTCCGACGTACTAACACTGGACCGCGTTGGCCGATCAGTGAAGTGTAGCAAGGTATGATGACGACCACGACATGTTCGACACGTGAATTTAGACTGACATTCACTCAATCTGTGCGTCCCCAAACAAGAAGAACAGCGGTTGTGCTGTTTAATAATCCCGTGCCGTTCTTGAGGTGTCTTTTGGCCGAAGCTGGGACAGCCATAAATTTTATGACCGCTCTGATGGCAATAAAAACATGATGGGCCTTGTTTATAGGCCGAGGAGGGTGGAGAGGAAGCCGCTAACAAGCTCACGTTTTTAAGAGACGATTTGGGTTTATCAAATCTGGGTTTTGACCCAAAATAAGAACTTGAAGCGTTCTTGGGGTCCACAGTATTGTCATGTAGACTACTGTCCTCAATGTGGCTGCATTCCAGGTTGAGAAACTCAATTATTTGTTCAAACCGAGGGCAAAGTATGAAGCTCTTCCTTTTTTCGAAACTGTTCTAGGCGGGTGACCATCCGATTATCAATCTTACGTAATAACAAGGCTGAGAGAAGTGGGTTGTTACTGGTGATGTCATTGTTTAATGCTTTAAGTGATTGCGTACGTTCGTGAAAAAGATTAAGGAAAGCACGGATATTCTTCACAGATGTCCTGGAGATGACAGGAAGGTCTAGTATTTCATTTAAATGTAGCGTGAGTAGACGCCTAGTATTATGGTAGCGATCCTTCAGCAGCTGATAAGCAATTGCATAATTTTGCTCAGTTATATTTAGCGACTTTATCAGAGAGAGTGGTTCGCCTGAAAGCACGCTCAAGAGATATTGAAATTTCATACCATCGCTTAAGTGCGCATTGTTGTGTACGGCTTGTTCATAAACGTTGATGAACGTACAGAAGTCCAAAGCAGCTCCGTCGAAAGTTTTTAATTCCAATTTCGGTAGCCGGACGTTGACTTGAGGGGAGGCAGGCGGAATAGTTTCGCTTTTATTAGCTTTAGCTTGTCTCTTGCTCTTAATCATAAGCACGTTAGCAGAAACGTAATCAACTAACTCGTCCACGCTCGCTAATGCGAGGTATAGTTAGGTGTATAGTCGGCATCTACTTTTAATTCCAACTCGTGGCACAAGTCTAATATTGCTGAAAATTCCTGTCTAAGTCTCTGAATAGATTTAGCTCTGAAAAGCAACTGCTGAAGTATATTTGGATCGGAAGTCTTCTTAGTTAAATCATAGATACTTTGTAATCTGAGAAAAGAGGTGTTCTCGCTTTGCATTGGCCACTTTAAGAGACATCGCCATGTTGAAAGTGTTTGTAGAAAATTAATCAATTTGAGTAAAACTTCAAAGGTGAAAATTAAACAAAATATTGTCCTCTTGAACTGAGACAGTGATAAAAATAGAAAATAAATTATTTTCCTCTGAAGTATTTTCCCCAAGAAATAAGAAGTATCTAAACAATATAATACAATGAAAACAATTTAAAAAATATTTATGATACAATATAAATAAACCTTTTAACACTTTTTGTAAACTTTTATTTTTGTTACTATGTACATTTCGAAATCATTGATTTCATCTTCAGGTACCAATTGTTTAGTTTTTGAGGTAAAAACTCAATAATAATGCAATAAGTAGAGTAGGCTCGTATAGGCCTATAGTATAGTTTTGTTTTGAGAAAATAAAATACACTGTTATTATGGAAAAAACGTAAACAAGACAAGTTGTTATTAAATAATAAACAACATTTAAGGTTACTGTTGAGCTAAATTCAGCTATAATGTAGCAGAGGCTCTGGAAACATTATGCGCACGTACTACATGTAAACTTTCAGTGGTAAAGTATGGTAGTGTTGTGACAATAACCATAAACCATGCATACATATGCGTGAGCAATGTTCAAATAGAAATTATAATAAACAATTGTGAGCAGTAAGTAAGCTTTTTTTTTCTTTTTAAGCTGAGACTAGAATATAGAGTTGACAAAATAAACATTTCATTGTGCAATAAGGGTGCTCGTAAGTATAGAGTCCTGCTCAAGGTAAAGTGTCAATAACCAAGATTGTTTATATTTAAGAAGCGTAACCTGCTTAGAATAATGCGTATTACAAGTAGGGCTGATAACCAACAAGTATTGAGAAGCGGTAACCATTAAACACAGTAATCAGTTCACCTGTGCTGTGACAGTCTGAAAGCTTGTTTGTCAACAAAACAATGCAGTCGACAAAGCAGAGGACAACAGCTGATATGACCACGACGTCACAGCTGATATGAGTGGAGAGGGAACTGGAAAATCGATATGCACGTGATATTCACTTTGCAATCGTGAAAGAACCTGAAACCACACTTTGAAATATGCACTGTATATAGCTTATAAGAGTTGAGATTGCACTGATATTCACCAATGAACTACAGTTCTTATTATCCGGCTCGAAGGACCATGAAAAGAATGAATTTTGGTTATGAGAACCGTGAGATAATATTTTAGAGGCTTGATTAAGAAGGACCACTTCACACTAGGCAGTGAAGACGCCGAACACACTGATTTTAACAAGAGTTCACTAGGTTACACATAATGAGTTTATGAACAGTGCATATTCAAATAAAGTGTAGAAAATAAACAGTTACCTTGGTTTTCATGAGAGGTACCTAACCGTAGTCTGCTGTTGTTGAGGGCCAGGTTGTGATCAATAAGTGTGGAAATAGGCTCCTGTCTTGTCGGCAGGCGTGAAGACGGAAGATGTCCCTCACGGATTCACTCACGTACAGTACGCGCGCTGAAGGTTCGGCTCCGAGTCAACCGAGCAGACTATGGCGGGGGACGGGTGGATTGCCCGATATAACAACTGTTCTGCAGACATCCGCCAATATTTGGCGCGCTGCAGTCTGAATATTTACTGTCCCTGTTCTCAGGATTCTTTATACATCAGTGTTTCGTATTCATTCATCTGTCATAAAATTAGTGTATAAACAATAGGCTACACCCCAAAACACTTTCTATTCGAATATAATACAATGAAATTCAACATAATTTAATTAAAGTTTAAACATTTAGTTTATCACAGATCACCACTATGGCCTAAAGTGTTTTTTTTGAAGTGAAAACTTCTTTAGGCGCGTTGAGCGTTTTGGTAGAGGGTAAAATCCTCGGTTCGCGTCACCGACATGCTAATGATACTAACCTGCATGAAAAAGTCCGTCTCGCTGTGTTTTTTAACCGTAGACTTGGCCGCGGACTACTAACCTGCATGAAAAAGTCAGTCTCGCTGTGTTAAAACTGTCCCGGCGGAGTATGAAAACAGACTGCAAAAATCAGTGACCTTTACGGCTTCCTCTCGCGATTTAAAATTGAAGCCAATGTCGTACAATTCTGTAAGATGCGTCAAATTAAAGCTCTTAATATTGCCTATCTATTGGTTACATTTTTACATATTAAAAAAATTTCGAAATAATTTTGATTATTGTTTACATTTTACATAGCGTTTTACAATGACAAGAAAAAAGTAGTAAGCGAGGATTTTTTTTATTTTTTGGTCAGACAAAATTTGTCAGCGAGAAAGTTGTGTGAAAATAGATGAATATTTTTTTTGTAATTTATCATTTTTTTATTGGAAGTTTAGTTTAGCCTGTAGTAGCGTATGAAGTGATGAGTGAACGTTTTCTGCCGGAACTGTAGTTGGCGCATTGGCTCACTGATACCGTATTAACTCAATAAATTAGTTTATTGTGCAATAAAATTACCTTTACGAAAGAACTAAGTTAATTTAACTAATTTATTAGTTTTAAAAATATTGTGGGTTTAATTGTTATTGCAATTATATACTTTATCCGTAGCAATAACTGTATTATTTACAACGGTGTTCAACTCACTGTTGTTCACTCGGTGTTTACTCACTTATAAATGAATAATGAAAACAACATTTTTAATATTTGTACGAATATTTGTATTTAAAATTTAGCATTATTCATTTTAATTATGTTTTTAATATTTAACCTCTTCATCATGAAATGAGTATTATTACGGTATAAGATTTATCTTACTAGCGTGGTAAAATAGATTTCTAGTTATTTGATAATATTTTTTCGTGGATTTTAAAATTGGAAAATTAAAAACGCGTCACATTTACAATTACAGATGTACTGGTACTATAACGTATTGTTAATTACTCTCAACTTAATAGTTCCGTTTTCACTTCTATCGGCAGTCCCACGACTGCTACTGTTTTTTTTTTTTTTTTTTTTTCAGAAATAAACTATTGCAAAGTGATTCAATGTTAAACTTTCACATGGTATTGCCGTGTTGCATTTACGTGAATGGGCCATAAACTGTAGGGCAGTGGTGTCGGTGATACATTCCACTTCAGACTAAGTTACGGCTAACCTAAACTATGTATCTGAAAAAAAGTTAAATCTAAAATTAACTTTAGTTCATTCAGAAAACATTTTCCGCTGGTGAAAGTTTCCTGACCAAATAATAAAAAAAATCCTCACATACAAACTTTTTTGTATCACAATTTTGGCACAGTTAATTTAAAAATATATTTTATTGAAGAAAAGTAATAAAACATTGAAACTTAATACATCCATTAGCATTGGCATACACAGGAAAATAGATCTGCGAAGTTTCAGAATTTTATTTGTACAGGAAGTTGGTCTAACCATAAGTTGATTGTCGAGCGAGAATTAAACATTGCCGTCCGTGACGGATCATTGGAGAGTCAATGTTTTTATTTGGTTAGTAGGGCAACGACAGGGCCGAACCTTCAGCGCGCGTACTGTACAATACGACCGCAAACGAATAGTTCATAACACTAAGGCCAGTCCTGTAGAACACGGTAGACGCGGGTGTCCGGGAGCAGAGACGTTCTGGTAGAGATTGCCAATCCAGAGCACTGAATTTAATGTTAATGTAAATGTACAACAAATAGAGATAAACTAATATTTAAATGAGAGAGTAACACATGGGGGAGAGAGTAAGTATGGTAAGCAGTGGCTAGAGAGTACATAAGTGCCCCAGGCGGGACCGAGAGTATAACGAGCAAGCGTGCCGTCGCTTGCAAGGTGGGCAATTTATAAGTCAACCGTTGTGATTGGTTCGTGACTGTACAGTAAAACAGCTGATTCGGGAAACAATGGTTCATTGGTCTGTCACTGTACGTGAATATTTTAATCCAGTAAGGAATGGTATTGTAGGCACTAGGCCGCAGAAAGAGATATAGAATTAATGTAGTATATACAGTTTAGTAAATAAAGGCAAATATAGAGTATAAATTGCCCAAAAAATATATACATAATTATACCAATTACATGGTGTACCTTAAATAAAAATAAAAATTTAATAAATAAAATTTCAATTTAAAAATATTAGCAAAAAAAAAAAGGATAAAAATTTTATTTTAGAATTGTAAATGGATAGGGAATAAAACAGTGAATTTATATTGTAATCCAGCGGCAGGCACAACGCGCTTGGAATCTGGTCTAGACCTGACTTGATGGCAGTGAATGCTAAACAATAGTTTACAGTGGACTCTATCTTTGGTTAGGCGACCAACCTGCGTTGGGAGAGATTTAAACAGGCCTGCAGGAACAGGAGCGTAGTCGTGCAGGCCGAGAAACCACGCTCTGCTACCATTCCGAGTTGAGAAGCGATAGAGTAAAGTCTTTAGTGCGAGTTTAAAAGTAGTGTCGGGCGTAGGATCCGTCGGTATAAATTATTTTAATACCGAACTCCAAGACCTTCACGACCAAAGAGCTAAGTACTTTTGACTGAATTATTAAATTTTTCTAAATTTGAAATTTGCAAAATTAAGAAGTGAATTAATTTGAAATTGGAATTGAAATTTGAAATTAACGATCAAATTCTGTTGAGTGTGGACTATAATATATATAAATTGTAAAGGAGTAATTTATTTAAAGTCGAACGTAAAATTTCATTGAAATTATAGGGACTGTAGTAAAAATTAAGAGCTGCAGGTGCTGCACCATATCCTGTAGGAACTTGTGAAAAATTCCTGTTGAGAACTGTTTAGTTTTGTTTGAGAATTTTTATTTGAAAGAAGTTTATAATTATTATTTTATTACTTTTGAGAAGAAGCCTATTTAATTTATTTCATTCAGATTTATTCAAGATTATTATTTTATTTTTTTATATTTTATACTCACGTATTTAGAGGACAGTGAGCCAATATTAAATCGAAAGTGCCTTGCCTAAGGAAGTAGTAATTTTAACCTATTGTTCAAAACATTGTTTTGGTGGAATACAAGGTTAATAATTGACATTTGAATTGATTTAATAAACCTGAATATTTCAAAAAGGGTGCAGTTTTAATTTCCACCAGTATCTACTTAAATCTTATGAGTTCGAGACTATTTAGGGTCATCATAATAAAAACAAAAAATGTTGTATATTAAAATTCAGTATACAAATAAGTGCGCCACTCTGCTTGGTTCTGGTGAACCTTAATAAAATTGAACTTAGTGGTTGTAAATTAATAAGTGGCTTGGATACTGGAAAATTATAAAGTGTTTAATATTAAACTTTTAAAATGGCACTTAAGGTGGACTTGTTAACCAAGGAGGAATTGGACTATGAAATTAGGTTAAGAGGTGTGGAAGTGTCCTCCTAGTCTTAAGGTGATAGATTTAAGGAAAAAGTTACGGCAGTTAATAAGTCTTGATGTAAATAGTAATTATTTGAACCTGAGTGGAAAGGTCGCTTTCAAGGAGGAATGGGATAAAATTAAGTTAGAAACCCAACTATTAGGAACTAGACTGGAGGAATCCATTGAACAGGGACTAACATTGGACATAGTTAGGTGTGAAACAAAAATAAATCATTGGCAGCGCCGACTGACTAACTTAAGTAAATTGTTTAAAATCGAAGAAAAGGATATAGCTAAACATGTTAAAACCGGAATAGTATATTAAGTGAATTGTTGTTAAAAATAAAAAACCTAAAAATTGACAAGGAAACATCTGATAACTTGGTGCGCAAGTTATCTGATTCCAATCTGGAAATAGAAGGTGAGCTGGAAGAGGCTGGTAAACCGGAAGTGAAAGATAAGTCTAGTCTAAATATGAGAGATGATGTGTTTGTTTCGGGACAGCCACATTTAAGTTATAATAAACTACCGAACCCCATTGAGCGTTATTTGAAGGAGTTAAAAATCTGCGATGGATTAAATGTTCAAGAATTATTAGAATTCTTTAAAATAATCTTGAAACTTAAAAAGGAAACTAGATGTACGGAAGAGGATATTATGGAGATTGCGATTTCACATAGTCAGGGATCACTTTTGTCGAAACTATTGGAAATTAAACAGGACAATATCACGGTCAAATTAATGCTTGAAATATTATTCAATTATTTCGTGCCATATCATCAGCGTGAACTTTTGAAATTTTGATAAGGTGCACCGTCCCCAAAGATATAATGAAAGCTTATCCAACTACATTATAGACATTAAGGAATCAGTAGAAGTACTTTGTTGTAATATAAATGAAAGGGATGTTGTGGAATTAATTAAAGTGGGAATTAATCCTGAAACCAGAAATAAACTAGTGTTTATGGGAAATCCGAGCACATATTCCGAACTGGATGAGATGTGTATAAGGGCGAATAATGTAGGTTATGCTGACAACGTGAGGAAAACAGGGAATAATTTGAATGTGATTATAAAGTATAATGTACCGGTTAACAGCATCAGGGCGAGGCAAGAAACAATAACTTGTTATAAATGTAATAGACCTGGTCATTATGCTTATCAGTGCCGGGAGCTAAACAGGAAACCTGTTGTAAACCAGCGGAGACCTATTGTAAACCACACTCCAGCTATTAACCCCGAAAATGTAGGTCGTAATGTACAGGAGTCAAAAAACTAGTTAGTAGGGAAAGTTCGAACAATGAGTTAAGGAAGGGCGAACTTTCCCGGTTACCTAAAATTGTGTCCAACAAAAATTCACATGAATTATCTGCTAAATTAAATCATACTTGGCAAAAGAACAATTCGGAAAATATCATTTCATTGCCCAGCTTAGAAATAGATTTTGGCAAGAATATATCATTAAATAAATGTATTATTAGATACTGGTAGTAGTATAAATATAATAAGTGATAGACTGTATAAACTATTATTAGAGAATAAGATTGTAAAGTGTTACCAGTTATCTAACCTGACATGTATGAGTGCTGAAAATAAAAAAATGTCCGTAATCGGCAGTGTAAATATAAAAATTAAAATAGATAGGTTCACCTGGAAAGTGGAATTTCTTATAGTGAAGGACTTAGCCCAAAAGGCAATTTTAGGAGCGAACTTTATAAAACATTCTGGTTTGTTAATAGACTTGAAAAATAATTGTTGTCGATTTGACTTTAATGTAGAGAAGTGTATAAAATTTGTGCAAAATATTACAGTAGCGTGTATGAACACCAATCACACTTATAAAATAAGATGCGAAGAGGCCAGCAATGAAATAATAAAAATTATAAAGGAATTTCCAACGGTATTTACCGACAATATTGGTAAAACTCTAGATTATGAGTATAAATTAAAAGTTAAAGATCATGAACCCGTAAAACTTAGACCATATCCATTGAATCCACCTAAACAATTAAAAAAAAAAAATTATTGACGAATTATTGGAACAGGACATTATTCAACCAAGTGTGAGTCAGTACTCGAGTCCAGCCTTTTTAGTAGGTAAGGAAGATAGAAAATCGGAAAGATTAGTAGTTAATTACAAGGAGTTAAACAAGAAGTTGGAAGGAGTGAGTTATCCTATAGGCGACATGCACGAACTATATTACCATTTGAAGGGAAAGAATTATTACTCAGTAATAGACTTAACCAAAAGTTTTTATCAAATAAGTTTAGCGAAGGAAAGCCAGGAGTTAACTACGTTCTCGGTACCTTTCGGAAGTTACAGCTTTAAACGAATTCCTTTTGGATTATTAATTGGAAGTGGGGTATTGTCGTCATATATGAATAAAATCTTAGGGGAATTGAGATTTACTTGCACTCTCGCCTTTTTGGACGATATTATTGTGTATTCGAAGACATTGGAGGAACATTATATGCATTTGAAACAAGTGTTAGAGTGTTTAAAGAAAAATAATCTTACTGTGAATCCGGGAGAAAGTAAAATTTTGTTATAATTAAATTAAATTTCTGGGACATTTGGTTTCCAAAGACACTATAAGAATGGACCCTGACCGTACACGGACGTTATTAGAATCTCCGAGACCCCGGGACAAGAAAGGTATTGCGAGGTTCATAGGGATGACTAGTTATTTCTCTAAATTTATTCCAAATTATGCGGAAATAGCTCATCCACTCAATGAAATGAGGAAGAAGTCGACCAAATTTATGTGGGACCAAAAATGTTAGGAATCGTTCGATAAACTGAAACGAGCGGTTACCCGTCCCCCCGTATTAGCCATCCCTGACTTCAACAAGGAGTTCACAGTCCAATGCGACGCGAGTGATAAGGCCCTCGGTTCCTGTTTATTACAGGAAGCGGACAATGGACATTTAAAAACCGGTGGCCTATTATTCGAGGAAATTTAATGAAAGTGAGGTGAAACTTACTACCTATCAAAAGGAAGCTTTGGCAGTAGTCTGTTCTATAAATAAGTTCCGTAATTTCCTAGAAATGAGACCATTCAACTTAGTAACCGACAACTCAGCATTGGCTTGGGTATTCTCCCACTTTCGTAAATTAGGAAAATTAGGGCGCTGGGTGGAGGTTATATTGTCTCTACCATTTAAAAATTACGCATGTTAAAGGTAATCAGAACCCAGTAGCGGACTATTTATCTAGATTATTTCAAGATAGTGAAGTTGACAACAATGTGTTTACATGAACTAGAAAAATTAGTGAATAAGGACCAGATGAACGATAACTCTTTAAAAATGAACAATGAAAACTGTAAATAATAAGGACTTAGTAATAAGAGAGGAAACAGTGTCTATAAATAGTATAAGTACGATGCCTTTTAGCTTTATGGACTTAAAAACGCATCATAAGCAGGATGTAAATATAACTAAAATTATGGAGGGTGTATTGAACTATACCAATAGTGATGTTTACAGTGTGGAAAAAGGGGTGTTATTTTATGTGAACAATAAGAACAATTCTAAAAGGATCTATTTACCTGAGCACTTATTCAAGGTTGTATACGAGTATTATCACAACTCATTGTCTGGCTGTCACTTCGGCATTTTAAAAACACAACAGAAAATAAATGAAAGGTTTTTATCACCCTAAACTAAATGATTATGTGAAAAATAATGTAAAATGTTGTGAAGTATGTTTGAAAGCAAAAAGTAGCAACTGGAGGGACCAAGGACCTTTGAACAGCAATCTGAGCAGTCGTCCAATGCAGAAGTTATATATGGATATTTATGGGCCATTACCTGCATCTTCCAATCGAATGCAATACATCCTGATAGCAGTAGATGACTTCACCAAATATAATTGGATAATGCCACTCAGGAAATGCACCTCAGGTAATGTAATTAATGCATTAGAAAATAATATTTTCAAAAATGTTTCTTTGCCTGAAGAATTCGTGACGGATAATGGAACATATTTTGTCAGCGAGGAATTCAAAAATGATTTGTTTAATTTGGGCATAAAACAAAGGACCATTATACCTTATACTCCTCAAGGAAATAAAAGTGAAAGGCAAATTCGAAATTTAAATCAAATTTTGACAGGTTATTATCATGACTGTAAAAAGAATTGGGACAAGGATTTGTACCATGTGCAAATGGCCCTAAATACTTGTCACAATGAAAGCATAAAGTCGTCTGCATTTGAATTAATGTTCAGTTTCAAAGCAAATGATGGTTTGTCACTAAAATGGCAAATTAAAGATATTTGTGATGAAAAATGGAGCAAAGATAAGAATGCAAAGATGGTTGAAGCTATTCAAAATTTAAAAAGACAAAATGAGCTGAATTCGAGAAGAAACCGATACAACCGAAATCACAGGCAATTAAAAATGTATGATGTAGTCTATTGTAGAATTACAAATCAGCGATATAAGCTAGATCTGAAATATGAAGGACCATTCAGAATAAATTTCAATTATTAGCTCCAACTCATATGTAGTTCAAAATTTAAAAGAATTGAATGAGTTCCGTAGAATACACTTGCAGGATGTGAAACCCACTGGGGAAAGAAGAATGCATATTTAAATATAACAAAACAATATAATTACCGAGGGGTAAATAATTTGAATTACAAAAAAAAATTAAAAAAGGAACTGATTAAAAAATTATGACGAATTAAATTAGTTGTAAGAATGAAGAAAAACTATATTAGATGTACGCTGTATGTATGTATGTTTGATTTGAGAAATTTCAGTGACAAGGAAGATTAAATTAAAATATATTGAACAATTGAGGAAATTCTACAGCCCTGTTAAATTGTAAATATTAACTTGAATTGTAATCTTGTAAAAATGTATTTTAAACTTGAAGAAACCTCAAGAGGAATAAAAAGTTTATGATTTAGATAAAAGGGCACAGGTGAAGTAAACAGTTGCGATAACTACATGGTTTGGGAGAGGAGGAGTGTATTAAAACAATTCAGTATTTATTTTTCTGAATAATGCACAAATCCGATACTCATGGTCCGTAATTAATGTTATTAACATGTGTTATTTATGTTTGTATGTAAATTAATAACTAACACGGATGTTGGAATATTAATTTAAACTTGTTAGTTTGATAAAATTTATGCCAAGGAAGAGGGGAACAGAAAAAAAAAGACTTTTATTTCTATGATAAACAACGGTATAGGTAAAAATAATAAAATAAGAACTGACACCCCCGTCTGGGGATATGTTTTAATTCTATATGAAGCTGCGTCAACCAGTGAATGGGCGAGCCAAGGACACACAGCCGTGCAGGGCAAAGGTTCCAAGGACGACCCAACTAATAACAGACCGGACCTGCAATAAACATCCCACAACAACAATCACCGTCTACCTCGTTCGACCCATTGTGAAGGATTATCTGGATGGACTATCTTTATGGTAGGACTTAGAATTGTAAAAAGGTAGGTGGCAATTGGACTCTTAATATTTGCCATAGTTTAGGTCAAGGTTTCTATTGGGGAACTTAAATGTTTAAGTTTTCAAAAAACAATCTGATAATGTATGGACTCTTTTAAAAAGAATTTATAATAATTAACGCTTGGTTAAAATAACTTGATAACTAGTATGCTGCCACTTCTTACAACTATTATCAAAAATAAATTAAAACAAATATTATAAATAAAAAAAAGGTTTTGTAGATTTTATGATGCATGTTAAAGCTAGGTGGAAATACAATTTCTAAAGGATGTGAGATAAATTTCTTAGATTTAAGTATTAAACTTGGCAGATACCAAGCGCTTTAAGGGGGGGTTGTTGTATACCAATTACATGGTATACCTTAAATAAAAATACAAATTTAATAAATAAAATTTCAATTTAAAAATATTAGCAAAAAAAAGGATAAAAATTTTATTTTAGAATTGTAAATGGATAGGGAATAAAAAAGTGAATTTATATTGTAATCCAGCGGCAGGCACAACGCGCTTGGAATCTGGTCTAGACCTGACTTGATGGCAGTGAATGCTAAACAATAGTTTACAGTGGACTCTATCTTTGGTTAGGCGGCCAACCTGCGTTGGGAGAGATTTAAACAGGGCCTGCAGGAACAGGAGCGTAGTCGTGCAGGCCGAGAAACCACGCTCTGCTACCATTCCAAGTTGAGAAGCGATAGAGTAAAGTCTTTAGTGCGAGTTTAAAAGTAGTGTCGGGCGTAGGATCCGTCGGTATAAATTATTTTAATACCGAACTCCAAGACCTTCACGACCAAAGAGCTAAGTACTTTTGACTGAATTATTAAATTTTTCTAAATTTGAAATTTGCAAAATTAAGAAGTGAATTAATTTGAAATTGGAATTGAAATATGAAATTAACGATCAAATTCTGTTGAGTGTGGACTATAATATATATAAATTGTAAAGGAGTAATTTATTTAAAGTCGAACGTAAAATTTCATTGAAATTATAGGGATTGTAGTAAAAATTAAGAGCTGAAGGTGCTGCACCATATCCTGTAGGAACTTGTGAACAATTCCTGTTGAGAACTGTTTAGTTTTGTTTGAGAATTTTTATTTGAAAGAAGTTTATAATTGTTATTTTATTACTTTTGAGAAGAAGCCTATTTAATTTATTTCATTCAGATTTATTCAAGATTATTATTTTATTTTTTTTATATTTTATACTCACGTATTTAGAGGACAGTGAGCCAATATTAAATCGAAAGTGCCTTGCCTAAGGAAGTAGTAATTTTAACCTATTGTTCAAAACATTGTTTTGGTGGAATACAAGGTTAATAATTGACATTTGAATTGATTTAATAAACCTGAATATTTCAAAAAGGGTTGCAAAACAAGTTATTTAACTCAATAAATACTTAACACTAACCAAACTAAGTGTGATGTATGACTTTTATACCAGTAAACAGAGTGGGTATGGTAAGTGTGACTGACAGGTTTTTGTAAAACTGGCTGATTTATCGCGATGTCGCTACGTTATTTAGTAGAAATCTAATTTCTGCAGTTTCCAGTCTGTAAAATGAATGTTAAAAATTGATTATACAATCTAGGTTAATTAACAGAAGCTGACGATTTTAATTAGAAAATCAGTCAAGTATATAAGCCGATTAAAATAAGAGCAATAAAACGTTTTGAAGCATTCAAACTGTACTTGTCTCGTATTGATTCCCTTGTTTATTGTTTTCTCCTCGGCAATCGAGAGTTCAGCCGTTCCATCTGTGATCACTATCGTATTTCACATTAACTACAGTTTAAGTAGAACTGATACGCATTTCTCCTCCTAACGGCCAATTGTTTGTTCGGTTTATTATAATCTCTATATCTAGTGTAGTCACTACAGCAGGGGCCACGAAAGAGTGCAGTTGGCGGTGACCAATAGAATTGACAAACCCACGCGACGTTGCCACACACAAGTTACTGCCGCTTACATGGCGTGCTATGGTTACAGCGGGGAAGAAGTTTGGCAACGTCGCTCAGTCCTCATTGGCTGCTCGAAGTTCACGCGCCAAATAGATTCCTTCCTAAACTGCAATTTTCTGGTGCTTGCTGCTATAGATACCTTAACAGTCCGAATTGGTATTTCTGCCAACGAACTTAATTTTTTCTACTCTTTTCATCTTTTTACTATTGTTTCAAAATAAAAAAAATTCTCTCTTCAATTTTATTCTTTTTTAAACTTTATCTGTCGTAAATTAGTTGCTGCATGACAGCTACCTCATAATTTGTATTTTAAAATTAGACTAATATATTAATCTAGGATTTCAGATTAGAACTTACTAAAAATTACTCTCGATTATGATCTTACGCATATCTCGATATAAGTCAGGTTAGGCACAGGCGCCCAAGAATGTAGAGCCTAAATATGGTAATATTGTTTGCACAGTATTTTTAATTTGAAGTTGTTTTAATGCACGATGATGCGTAAGCTAATTATTTGTATAAATTGTGCAAGCTTTTATTTAAACAAATATTTCTTGTAATTATGTAATATCTATATTTTACTACCTATATAAATTTTTTAATTAATTCTCTTTTCAATCTTTACCTAGATAAAGAGACTATTTGTTTTACCGTTAGATTCTAGGTATTATCGGGCACATCTGCTATATGTACATTACTAAACTTTCATTTGTCATTATGTGTTTATATTACAGTATGGTGTACATTTCATTAAGAATTTTCTAAGAAAGTCTGCAGATAACTTTAACGTGGATTATCATTGAGCATGATACTATAGTCCATATAGATTATTGATAACTAATAATAAATTAGTTTTTGAGCATCGAAGTGTGATCAATATCCTTCTCAACGCTTACAATATTTAATGCCAGTGTTTAGTCATTTCAGTGTAGAGTTAAGAGGCTATGAAGTGACGGATATTAAAAGATTTATCTTTACTGTGTCTCATGCCATATCCATAATTTTCTCCACATCAAGAGGTAATAATTATGTTTAAAAAAGATTATGACTGATTGTATTTTCACTAGAGGTTATGTAATGGTAGGTTCTAGTAGTAGCCAATGTAGGGATTCACTTTGAACTTACAGACTTTTCAATACTGAGCTAAAGCTGATTACACTTTATCAGTAAGAGCAATAATTCTATACTTATATCCATAAGATATTACTTGAACATGTTACCCAAAATATATACAGTGACTTACGCCCGATACTTCTTTCAAATTGAGCATGAAATTGTATACCTTGGTACACCGGTAACTTCTTTAAAAACTGAGTTCTCAGACATGGTTTTAGAGTTACGCAGTTATAAATATGCTGTTTCAGACAAGATTAAAATAGATGTGCTATTACTTAAATCTTATGACACATTTTGTCCAGAGAAGAGGGTGATGTAATGCCTAATATGAATTGTAGGTCAAGTAATGTTAATCGTTAATATAAACTTCATTTTTATGTAGGAAATCGCCTACAATGGCTTTAACAATATTTTATATTTTTTGTATCAAGCTCCAAATATTTGACAAGAGGCACAATAACTATTCAATCCAATCTATTGTTGAAAGTAAATGAGTAAACGGCAGAAAGACTGCTGACAGTGTAGAGTCAGTAGCCGTGTGTGCTGGAAGGCAGTCTATATCAGGCTGTAGACTCTTGTGATTATCTGTAGCTCAATTATAATATTTATCTAAATGTTATACATTATGTAGATAAATTTTAGCTTTCAATCAAAAGTATATGAATGAATGATTTATAAATTCCTAAGATCTTATAGGTACTATATTGACTATTTTCTAATTATTATTCTTTTATTGAACAGGAACTTTAAGTTGGATGTCTAGTAGAAGAATTTAAACTATTGAGTAGAGTGTAATACTCATAATTCATTTCCATTGTATTACCGATCACAAAATTTGAATTATTTTTTCAAATTATACTTCATCCAATATTAAACTGACATTTATATTTTAGTTGAAAAAAGAATTAATTGATTATTTTAATCTTAGTCTTTCATTTAACTTTCCAGATTCCCATAGTATTAAAGTAGTCCTCACACCTTTTTGACGAGTAGCTCGTTTTAGATCTGTAACTCCCAATTCGATTATTTTTCAAATTTATTAAGATATTTAAATCACTCCTAACTATCCACAGTAAATTATTGTCAGTTATAGAGGTAATCCGTTAAGTTTCAGTTGCTTGGGTTGGTTGTAAAGTTCTGTTTTTGACAAGTTACCATGTAATTTCATCTTTAAGTAATCCACTTGCTTGGCATCGATTTTATAATAGGACTGACTAAATATTGTTAAAATTTCATTATAATATTTAATATGTATATAAAATTGCATTTACCTTATTATGCATACATTATCATAATTTAACATGAAATGCTGAGAACGATAAATTAATTGGTAACAACTCGCAATTCAGATACATTAATATGACAAGTTATACTTGATCTGAATCCAGTATAACTTGTCATATTATGTATAAGTATATACTATCGTAATTTAACGTGAAAGCCTGAAAAAATATAAATTATTGGCAACAACTTGCAATTTTAATGTCAGATCAACTTATCAAGTTATGTATAAGAACATATTATAATAATTTAATTTACCAGAAGACATAGTGAACCTTATAATTCATTAGACTGTCTAGAGTCTCTTACCAGCCATTCATTCTAACTGTGCTGGTTTTCTTGTTTCATGTACAATATTCATAATTTTATCGTTACAGGAAATTCAAAAAGCACTTTTGTATTGAAAAGGGTATTTTTAAATTAAGTAAAGTACGTGGCATAATTATTTTTTTATGTAATACCATTGTATCTGTATGTAAAGTTTTGTTATTGCTTAAAGCAGAGAAAAATATTTTAAAAACATACTAAGGTACAACACGGTGACACACAAAGTAGCTTAATGAGCTCTTTTCACAGAGACACTGCTTCTTCACGTTACTTTATTCTGTTGGCTCCCTGTTCTTTAAGGTTTTATCATTAAAATGAACTCCGTCTCTATTTAGAAAATTATATTGGATCCATTCTTAGAATCGTATTAACTATTTTTACTCTCTTCTAAGGAACTTGTAATCCTTTGTATCATTGTCTGAGTGCAATGCCGGAAAAATGTCATTACTTTCCGTTTGTTCACATGATATCTCAAAACCGAACTGACCTCTAGACTTGAACTGTTGGAAACTCTGAGATTGATGATGGTGCATGATACTCAATGGGACTTTGCTAAGCCTTAGCGAACATTTTTACTTTCTCATAATAAATTGAGTCAAATCATATAAATTTTAACATCTTACATATCAACAGATCTAGACCATACATTCAAATACAATTTAAAATAATGGCGTGTAAATTTATGATTGCAAAGATATAATTTCCTCGTACTCTAGTGTTGTGGTTCCTACTCTAGTTCACCGAAAATTGGTGGCCATACTTTTTTGCACCGTTCACGTGGAGCCAATTTCAAATTTATTAATTAATAAATAACAAATAATAATTATGTCGACTTTTGATTGTAAACATCTCGCTCAAATACTTCAATTGTTTTAGATTGCAATTCATTATAAAAATGCAACATTATAGTATGTTATTAAGTGAGAAAACTAATTCAGACTGTGAGTATCACATTTACAGTTTCAATAAAATAAATTTAAAATAAATAAATATTGCCATTTGAATATATCATTTTAACACTTGAAACTACCACAACAAAAAGATAAAGGACATAATTAATGAATAACTAAATTAATTTATTTTGATAGCGGACATTTTAATATTAACAATTTAGTACAAACTCTCAGCCAATCAAAAACGAGATACCATTACTAGTGCTTCTTTCCGTGTGGTACCCAACTAACGTCCACAACCGGAGAATAAGATCTGTAGTATGGCCTCGGTCACCAATTTGAGTTAAGCCTAAGTACCCCCAACACAAAAATAACTCTTTATGACCTGGTGAGTAAACTTAATGGAAATAAATGTGAATGTATCATGTGGCAAGACATCTCAAGCAAGATTTTAACCGTAGATTTCAGTTTGGCATTATATTTCATTCCTACATGGACAATAATGAGTTCTATGTTAGCGTATCTCTAACCATGGAACTTGTCTGAGTGTATTTATGTCTATATTGTACGATTGCACAGTCTTCCTTTTGTAAATTTTATTTTGTATATTTTTTGCAGGACATATAGAGAATGAACTAAGCTTTAGACTACAAACTCAATTTGATATCTTGGTAAAAAAATAATTACTTCCCTGAAACAATAAAATGTGTGAGGTCTTTACTTTAATCAAAAGGGGCCTAACAAGCTATTTGAGAAATAAACGCTATTATTCAATTAAGAGTTGTTCAAAGGAATATTTTGTACTATTCATTAAATGTAATTTCATATTCTTATAATAAACTCTCTTATATTGCACAGACATGAAGTAATTTTTGGACACCTTTGATTTATTGTAATTAAAGTTCAGTCAAACATCACAGATGAATACTGAATATCATTAGTATGAATTCTGAACAATAGATTAACAAAGAAGTTCATACACGAACTTCTCACATTGCAGGACTACGCATTATGTAAATAAATACTGTGATATTATACATTTTTGTGTCACAGTATAAAAATCTAAAAAGCTTATTTATAATAATAAATATAAAAAAACATATCGAATGACAGACTGAGAAAATGGGGAGCGCGAGTTTACAATGTTACTAAGGGTGCCAATCACCTTAGCCCGGATCCTGGTTTTACTACCGTGGCCTACTGTTCCGCACTACATTTTAAAGAGTTACTAGGTTTAATAATCAATTCGTAGGTTCGAGAAACTTTTTTGGAGGATAAATGCACCTGTTGTATCTAAATAGATTAAGTTCCTTTAAATAAAATAATTTAAAATCATATGTTTGGTCTTCCAAAGTTCTTTACAGTTGCTTAAAAAACATATATGTTTTATATTTAAATTGTATAGTTTTAACACTGCCGATGTTTTTGTATTATTATTGAATTTATTTATCACTTACTTTATGTTAAATTGTAGCAGGGAATGTCACAATTCGTTTGTTATACCCAGGGTAACTCAGAAATATAGAACAAATTTATATTGTTTGCTCCAGTAAATAGGAACGAAAATCCATATTTCAGACAAATTGGGAACATGAGACGAGTTTACAGACATAAAAATGTTGCCCAGTAATCGCTGACATCTTGACAATAATAATATATAATTTTTCCAACATACAAAATATAATATTTTGTAACGAACTAATAATTTATCTGTAACAAAGTTCTACTTTGTTTTGGCAATATCACACTGGTAACACAATAAGGACACTAAAGTTCACCAAACTTTTAATGAGATTGTATCACAAGAAGCCCGTGACTGTTGTTACCCTGAGTTCTCAACCTCAATCGATACAGTGGTTCAATCATCGTTGGGCATGATCTACACCAATTTGTTTAGAAATATATATTTCCATACAAAATAATAGAAAGTAGTTCTATCACAAGCCAATAGCCTGTTGATTATTAACTACAGTATTAACTACAGTTGATACAGTGGTTTAATCGATATCGTATATTTCCACACAAACTACTAGCAAATAGTTCGATCGTATGCCGATATCCAGTAACCGGACAGCTTACAGTCGATTCAATGGTTTAATCATGGTTTTTACATAAACTCGTTAAGTAATTGGTATATTTTTATACTAACTATTAGTAAATAATGTTATTACAAGCTAATAGCCAGTAAGTAAGTGGATAGTTTACAGTGGATATGGTGTGTGAAACTTGTCATATACTGAACTGCAAAGCCAAAAATTCAGAAAACTTTGCAAAGCCTCATAAACTAAAAACAAGACCAAGCCTTATCTCTATACGAGTTTAATTATTCGTATTAACCAGCTTTTGTTTAGTTTGATTGTTGCTTAATCCTTGTACAGTTTTATACGTTTTGATAGTTTTACCATAACAAATTATGTTCTAACAATGGAAATTAAATGCATTATGGTAAAAATGTTGTAAAATTTATAAAGTCAGAAAAAATATTTTGTAAAAGGCTCAAAAATCACAGACGTTAAATTATCGGTATGCTCCAGGGATCTACGATCAAGATAACTGTAAAGAATAAAAATGATTATTGTCATAGATAAATCCAATTACAACAGTGAAGTAATGATACAGACGGTACTTAGTTAAAAGTTATTATAAAAAGTACATTAGTTGATATAGGGTGCGATATTCAACTGTACGCGTATTATAAGATAGATCAAGACATACTAACAACATTCATATCTTAGAGTTCGTCACGTAAACAAAAATCTAACAACAAGCGCCTTTAACTATTCATAAATTTAACAAGTTTTCCTATCTATGTCTTTTTTTTGTAACAGAGGGCCAGGTTTCCTAGGCTTGGTAGTTGCCTCTCAGCCATCCGGCTTATTGTGCACCCTCTCCCAGGTTTAAGCTGTATCAAATCCCAGGCCTTTACAAAACCATGAGATCTTCTGAACAATGCTTTCCTGTTCCAACCCCTCTTCCGTATGCATAAGAACACCTAGGGATCTTGAGCGTTTGCTCTGTAATGCCGGACATTCAAATATGACGTGCTTGGCTGTTTCGTCAGCCTCGCCACATTTCCTGCACAGTGTTTCCTGAACTGGAATACCTATTCTGTTCAAGTGACTTCGGAATATCCAATGACCTGTAATAAAACCAGTCACCTTTCTGATCTCCGTTCTACTCATTCTAAGGGCATCTGCTGCAATGTTCCTTGATGGTCCCTTGAGCATCCGCTTTGCTTGTCTATGTCTTGACATAAATGTTATTTAAATGTGCCCAGATTCACAACAGAAGAACACAGTTTAATCAAATATTTTGTTCAATAAATTTATAATGAAATCTGGGCTTTGCAATCGATTCTGCGGAATCTAAATCAAAATGTGTTCTCTTATATTGTAACTATGTAAATCATTCTTAGTGAGAAATTCATGAAAAATCATTTTTTGAATTAATTGGTATTTAGTGAACATATTCTAAGTTGATGACTGGAAACAAATTAAAGAATGAAAAACGTGGTTCACAGTGCTCCGCTAGTTCGGACCCTAACATAATGCTAATTATTTTCCTGTAATAGAAACATCATGTGAATTTCAGGATAATGTTCTCATACGAGTATAATTATACCAAAGTTTGTGTTCGGGGTTGGAAGTCCAAATAGTGCCGCAGCCCACAGATATTAAACATTAAGTAGTGGTTTCAATTTACAAATAAAAGATAACTATATGAATACTTTCACTTGAATATGCGATTTGTGCATTTTAATTCAAAATTTATATCCAAATAATTTTACAGATCGATGATTATTTTGACCAATTTGACTAAGAATATTTGTGGTTTATTCTGATAACACATCAGTCTCTTAGACCAAACCCAGAACATATTTTTGCAGTGTCGGTTTTAGAACTACTAGCTCCCTGGGCGAGATTTCTTTGGCGCCCCCTCACTGCAATTCAATTACATACGAAAAAATCTACCGGCGCCCCTTTTCTTCCGGCGCCCCTGGGCGGTCGCCCAACCGCGGCCTACCCCAACGCCACTCCCGTATTTCTGGGCGCTTCCCATAATATCCGATAACTGGACCACATCTTTGTTCGTGCCAAAGGCCTTGGTATCACAGCATAAAGCTCAGTCTTATCAGGAATGTTGAAAGACATACAATTAATTTCTACAATGAACAAAAGGTCCAAAAAGTCCTGCGGAATACCGGTCCTTACATCTTTATGTGTGAAATTATTGCCCATAACGCAAATAAATTGTTTGTTCTGAATAAGATTGTATATTTTTGAAAGCAAAACAATAGTATTCTCATAAAATTCAAATTTATAATTAAAATTTCAAATTATGGCAATTCAAAAACCTTAACTGTGTCAAACAGAACAAGAAGAACCGACTCTCTTTTTTCAATTCAAATGCCTTCATTGCATTATCATCAACTCTTTGAACTTGCCTTCTAAATCCAAATTGGAAGTTAGCTAAGCAATTGTTTTACGTTTTAAAAATAAACTAAATTGATTATATATGAGAGATTCAGTATTGCAAAAAAATGGTATAGTAGAGACTGTGGATGACAATTATTTAAAAATTATCTGTATTTCTTTTGAAATACCTGTATAATTTAATACTTATAACTATAAAGGATTTGTTGAGGTAAATTTCCTTTTATAAACATTGATTGATATGTGTTCCAGGACAAAGACGAATAATAAATTACAAACGGATGGGATCAGATTGCAGATTTCGAAATGGAGTGTTACTACATTTTCTGTATCGCCGACAACACTTTGATGAACTTTTAATATATTTAAAATCACAAAATATAAACTATCACATTATAATCCTTAGTGAAGTCTGGTGTAAGGGTGATGAAGAGACTAAATTCAATATTCTTGGCTACAACATGCATCTACAACCTAGACAACATAACCAAGCTGGTGGGGTAATAATCTATATGGACTCTGACCTATATTATCAATATCAGCTTATTTGCTTTCCTACAGCTGAAATAATTAATGTTATTCTACCTGTCTCCATTAACAACCATCACTTTAAATTTTCACTCTATGGCATTTACCGTTCTTGTAGACATACTTATGCAGCTTTTGAAACAGATTTTCACAGTATATTGAATAATAAAATTGACCCAACTGTTATAATAGGTGACATAAATATATGTACATTAAGAAATTCAGGCTCTGGGCAAAAAAATACATTGATATGTACACTTCTTATGGATTTAAAAACTATGTCAAGTCACCTACTAGGGTTTGTAATGGTGTTTCTTCTTCTTTGGATCATGTCTTAGTTAGAAACACAAAAAATATAAAATTTAGCTGTGATGTTTATTCCCTGCAAGTATAACTGACCATTGGGTGTTGGATGTTAAAGTGTCAATTAATGTAAACATTACTCAAAAATCATCCTTATACAAATATCTAGATTATAAAAGTTGCGTACACTATTGATACGTAACTGATTGGACGCCTGTTTTTGTCAATGATGATGTTAATGTAATTTTACAGCATTTCTATGATTTGTACAATATATGTTATGATGCTTCTTTCAGTTTAAAAAAATTAACTAGTAAAAACAGAAAAACGTAACCCATGGATAACTGAGGAAATGGTTAACTTAGTGAATAGGAAGAACTACTTGTATAAATTGTATATTACTAACAAAATGAATATAAATTTAAAATCCAAGTATCATGAGATGTCCAAACTAGTAAACAGTATAATAAAAAAAATGTAAGCTAAACTATTACTCATCGCTAATAGAAAATAATTATGGAAAACACTAGATATTACTGGAAAATTGTGAAAAATATAATGAAAAAAATGCAATAACATTTACTAATATAAAGTGTAATGGTAAAGATGTAGAGGTGGCAAGCAATGAGGTTTTTGTTGCTAATTGTTTTAATGATTATTTTGTTAATGTAACATCAAAGCTAAAACAAGAGGGCATTTTCGCTATGATTTATTTTAAAACAACTTTCACAATAGTTCGGCTGTATTTGAAAATTTTTTTCTTACACAAAACTTAGTTGTTGAGGTTGTGAATTAAAAAATTAAAAATAAAAGAAGCTGTGGTATTGATGTCATTGATATTGTAACAGTAAAGAACAATATTGATATTTTTTTTACCAATTCTGCATCACATTTTTTGTAAGTCGCTCGCTCAAAATGTTTTTCCTGATACATTTAAGATAGCTTGTGTTATACCAATCTTCAAACATGGAAGCAAAACCGAATTTTCATTGTATCGCCCTATATCCCTCATTAATACTCTAGCTAAAATATTTGAAACCTTAATTAAGAATCAGCTTTTGGATTACTTGGTGTCTAGGTCTATATTTTCCCCATATCAGTTTGGGTTTCTTCCAAATAAGGGGGACTGACTTGGCCATACAAAAACCACATTCAGTGCATAGCAGAATCTGTTGACAGGAATAAATTCACTGCAGCTGTCTACCTTGATTTTCAGAAGGCTTTTGACCTGGTCGAGATAGGACATACTCATGAAAAGATTTGAAACCTATGGTATAGCTGGAAATGCATTAGCTTGGTTAAATTCTTTTTGCAGAAAAAGAAAGCAACTTGTAAAAGTGAACAAATATGTTAGCAATACATTGGAGTTGAGGGCACGGAGTGGCTCAGGGTGGTGTTCTAGGACCAATAATGTTTAATTTATTTATTCATAAATGAGCTGCTGAAAAATTAAATTAAACTCAAAGATTTTTGCTTATGCAGATGACACTGCAGTGGTATGCTCTGCATACAATAAAAGTAGGTTAACACATCTAATTTCAAGTGATCTTGAAAAGCTTTCGCAATGGTTGTCAAACAATAAACTCCTAATAAATGTTAGTAAATCAAAATGTATACTCTTTTTTGATAGAAATATATCTTGTGAATCTGTGCAAAAAGAAAATAAGTTTTATTGTCATAAACACCAATGTATCTATGGTTGCAACTGTGATGTAATAGAAATAGTGGATAATGTAAAATACTTAGGTCTAACTATTGATAGAGATCTAAAATGTAATGTCTTTATAAACACATTAAGCACTGAACTAAGAAAAAATTAATTATGCTATATATCATATGAGAGGTTTTTTTGAAACCCAATCTGCTAAGACAACTATATACCTCTTGGTTTGAAGGCACTTTGCAGTATGGAATAATCCACTATGGAGGGTACCTACGAGTCTATTTTTAATACCAATAAAAGATTCACAAAGATTTGCTGTGAGAAATATTTATAATTTAAAGAAATATGATAGAATTTCACAATTTATTTAGGGAAGACAAAATTTTAACTTTTAATCAACTTTATATTTATCATTGTTTAAAATTACATCTATAAATTCTTAGACAGTTTCTACATTTAAAAAATTTAGTTAATCCAAGATCATCGCAAGTAAAGCAAAATTTTCAATGCCAAACTACACCAAGGAGTTGGCAAGAAAGCAATTCACTTATACAGCCATTAAACATTTCAATGCATTCATAATGAAACTATGGTGACAGTCTATTGTATGAATCCAAACCAAAAATTTAAGATGAAAAGTAGAGAATATGGTCAAAAACCTAAAATTCTTCATAATTTTATTTTTATTGTTGTGTCACATTAAATATAGTTTATCTCATAGTTTAAAAAATTGTTATGTTTTAAGTTTGTTATCAATGTCTGTTGTTAAGCTGTTATTGTTGAAATTGTTTGTTAGATCTATATTGCTGCATTTGTTATTGTTGTGTATATTGTGTGTATATAATATTTTATATTAAATCCTGTTTATTGTTGGAATTATTGTTAAATAACTTAATATATTTGTAACAGTTAATTAATTTTTGTATTTAATCATTTACTACTGATATGTGTGTATATATGTATATAAATATTTATAGGTATGTATATATACGCTATATAATCTGCCTAATTAGTCCTTATGTTTGTTAATCTTTTTTACTATTATTTGGTTTTGTTTGATTTGTGTAATAGTTTATATACTTATAATATCTAAAACTGTTCAAACATGCAAATTATTTAAATTTAAGTTCGCCTTCTACCAAAAGAGACTGAATAGGCTTTAAAATTTACTTTGCCAACTGTATGTAAAATGTATATATAATGCCAAAATATTAAAAAAGAACTTGCTTTCCTTTTCCACACGTGCTTTGTGTAGCACATGGAATGTATTTTTTTGTAAACTTTCTGGGAAATAAAGATTTTTGTGAACCGTGAAACTGTGAACTGTGAACATAGAGTGAGAGCATGTCACCACACATAGAGTGAGAGCATGTCACCACACATAGAGTGAGAGCATGTCACCACACGTAGAGTGAGAATGTGTCACCACACATAGAGTGAGTGGGTGTCACAACACATAGAGTGAGAATGCGTCACCACACGTAGAGTGAGAGCATGTCACCACACATAGAGTGAGAGCATGTCACCACACATAGAGTGAGAGCATGTCACCACACATAGAGTGAGAGCATGTCACCACACATACAGTGAGAGCATGTCAACCACACATAAAGTGAGAGCATGTCACCACACATAGAGTGAGAGCATGTCACCAGACGGTAGAGTGAGAATGTGTCACCACACATAGAGTGAGTGGATGTCACAACAAATAGAGTGAGAATGCGTCACCACACATAGAGTGAGAGAGTGTCACCACACGTAGAGTGAGAATGTGTCACCACCCATAGAGTGCGTGAATGTCCCCACACATAGAAATGAAATAGTTTTACAACACATAGCGTGAGAGAATGTGACCTCACATAGAGTGAAACGATGTTGCTAGACATAAAGTGAAAGAGTGTCACCACACATAGATTGAAAGGGTTGTCACCAAACATGTCACTAGGAAATTAACTACACATAACAGTGAGAGAGAGTGTCACTACACATAGTGTGAGGGTGGACACAACACCTAGAGTGGGAGGATGTCACCACACATGTCACTAGGATATAACTACACATACAGTGAGAGAGTGTCACTACACATAGATTGAAAGGGTTGTCACCACACATGTCACTATGATATAACTACACATACAGTGAGAGAGTGTCACTACACATAGTGTGAGGGTGACACAACACCTAGAGTGAAGAGGATGTCACCACAAATGGGGACAATTTAAATCAATAGGAACTTATCCTAATGCCCAAAAAATAATTTACATCACGATTAAAACTAGTTAAACAATTCCAACGGTTCATTTTCAAGTGTTACAGACTGTCCGAATGCTTCACACAAAACCACGTCAAAACCGCTCACCAGGACTCGCATTGGGGACCAGCAGAGCTGAGTTGGAACAGTATTACATGGGGCTTTATAAAATAAATTAATATTTTCCATGTAACTCTAATGCAGTTTACATACTTCTTAGAACACTATTGAACGTCAGCTTGTAATATTATAAATCTGTCTCACTGTAATAACAGTTTTGGAAATGTAGTTTAGTTTTTTTTTACAGTAGATTTTTCTAAACCGATACTACATTTATTGTCCTCATTTAAACTTTACAGCTTCCGCGGAGAAAATATAAAGTAGAAAACTTCTATCTGGAGGGTATTAATAATTTTTGTGTTAAAAAAATTTTAATTTTTGTGAAAAAGAGGTAAAACTTTTACATAAACTATCAAATACACATTTCTGTCACAAATTTACAAATTATTCACTGATAATATTTATAAATCAATTGTTTTGCAATTTTGACAAACATTTTTTACAAATCTGTTTACTATACAAATAAGTGTTTTTGTTCTAAATAAAGATTTTACCACACTATGAGAGAAAGGGTCGTTTACATGTCGGTTTACGCAATTTTATTCGGAAATGATAAAATACTTAACATTTAATAACAACGCTCATAGAAAAAGTTTTATGAGACTATGTTAAAAAATATATAACCGTAACACTTATAGACACGCCTATTGTTTTCATATCAGTAATAAAAGTAACTATACATATACATACAAACTATACAAATTCTATAATAAAACTTTACGGATGTATGTAAAAAAACTGTTCAACTTTTATGCTATATCATCGGTAAAAATCCTAAACTTAAAATTGATAAAGATTTATTTCCATTTTTGAAATCAAATAGCACTTGTTTTGCGAGATGGTACAGCATTTTCATTTATTGAAATTGTCAAACTTGTCTCATAACCATATTTCATTTGAAAGTATACACGGTAAATTTAAAATTACTCAACTAACATTAACTTTTAGAGTAAATCATAAAGAAAAGTTTGTGTCGTCTGCAATGTGGAAATAAAAATGTGACTTACTGCTTGTTCGTTTTATTCTATTGGTTTTGTATATTATGGGAGAGGTTTCTCTATTTAAGGTTTTTTTGGCAAACTCCACACTGAAAATTTGTTTTTAAACACTCACGTGTTACAACGAATGTTTCTAATCGTTATAAAAATGAAAAGTAATATTGATGTTTCTATAACGTTTAGTGTTACTGGCTTTAAATAAAAGGAAAGCAATCTGGTAATAAGCATAACCTTTGGAAGTTCCTCGAAGCAAAGTTTTAGCAAATAATTACATTATGTACAGTCATGCCTGGCTGAAAAAAGGCAAGCCCTCGTCTGCTGACTTTAATTTAAAAGGACGGCTGTTGACTGTTCTGGAGTTTCTCTCTTATAAACAATATCTAATGTACAAAATATTAAAATTAAAACTGTCAAAGTATTTGTATTCATTATTGTTATTGTACTGCAACAAAATATAACACGCTAAGAGTCGTGCTCAAAATTAACTGAGTTTATATTAAATCAGTACGAAATCAGTAAAGTACATGACTATTCATGATGGTTAATATAATGTGTGAAATTAGTATTACAAATTGATAATTCAATCACAGGTAATGTATATCAGGCTGGAACATTGAGGAAGAATACTTTTGAGTTCACGATAACACTAGGCCTACCGTAAGTACTGTACCTATAATAATACGGTAAAAAACTAATCACAAAGTAAGTACACCAGTTGAACTGTCTAAACCAATTTTAAATAAAAACTTGGTTTTATAAATAAAGTTTGTGTTAAGATTATTAAGATTTTATTAAGATTTGTGGTTTTAAGTTAATTCTCGTTTTTTTTTTTTGGGTAGATAGTAAGTATTAGTATGTTAGATTTTACAATAAGTGCAGACGTCACTGAGCTATATTTGTTTTTATGTTGGACTGGACTCGTTTTTTTGTTTCCCTGTAAAGAACTGTATGTTTAATTAAGTAATGCTGCCACGCAAACTTGTTATTGTGGTAGTATATGATCTCCTGATTTAAATTTTGTATGTAATATGTATTTATGAAAAGGAATAAAATCATTTCCTTCATTTACATTTTACTTCATTTACTTCATTTAGACAGACTTAATGACTAAAGAGTTTTTAATTTTGTTTTGTGATTTCATGGCGGATTTTCAAAAAATATTATTTTTATAATTGGTATGATTCTGCTAGTATAAATATATTCGATATTGTATATTAATATGTTCCAACTTACAGAATTCCAAATATATAATAAATTTACAATGTCGGTTTAATTTAATAAACGTTAACTAAAAAATTCTGTGAATATGAATTTATTGAGAAATATTATTTTATACAAATTCATAAATTTAATGTGTTATTAACAAACATTAATCCAGAAGCAGTGTAAAAAATCTGTATTTACGTGACAAATTTTATTATTTTCTTTTGTAATTATTGTTATTAATGTAATGTACTATACCTTATTCTTAAAAATAATGACTGTGTAGTTAATAAAATAAAAATATATAATTTTATAAAGAAATCACAAATGTGTCGGTGATTCCTTTATGAATTTTGTCATTATTATACAGCCGCGTCCTAGCGAGGCATATGTTCTGTTTGTTTCTGTTACTTTTATAAAAATATATATTTTCAAATCCTAACTCCAGAAAACATGTAATAATAAATTTTTTTAAATAAATAAGGAAGTTATAGTTAACAATTTCCTTTATATTTTCCGAGTAGCGTTCAAACAATACAATAACTAGAAATATTAAAAGTAACTTTTACAGAATGAAATTGTTGAACTTAAATAAGTGAGAAACATGTCTTTCAAAAATACGGCAGATGGTCCATACTAAATGACAAATATATAACTACAGATAAAAATGTCGCTTTTACATTAAGGAGTGACGTAGGTGGAGAGAGGGGTCTGATAGGCCACGTTAGCAGGATCGAGTAACAGGGAAGCAGATTTAATATTCGCAAATAAAATTATATACTTTTCTACATTCTTATTTCCCATTACCAATTTAGTTTAGCATGTAATAAAACATCAAAAATGTTTTGTCAGTTCAGAGAAAATATGTTATTTGGCATTATTCATAACTAGGTCAATTTACATTAGATACAGCCTACTAATGTAATAAAACTTTTGGAATTCCTTTATTAAAACTACGCAATATTTGACAGCAGAACTATTTTACGTATGATGTTTTCCACATAAGGCATCTTGTATGATATGTAGAGAGCAGTATGCTGTATGTTCTTATCCTTTAAAATTTAAATTATTCTCTCAAATTAAATCCTTAATGTAGTCAAAGCTATGTGTTAAAATATATTTAAAATTGTCGTGATTTAGTTTTATATTGTAAACCTAAAGGTAGAATGACTTTACGTGCAAATAAAAATATAGCTATAGTACTGTAAGATAGATAGTGTTATTTGAAAAAACTTAAAAATATTTACTACGATAAGGTAATATCTTTCATTCTTTATTTTTTCTATAGGAGATTGAATTATTATTGTAAATTTCATATAATATAAGGATTCAATAACGTTTGTGAATTTTAGATTAAAAAGAAAGACAAATATAAACAAATTAGTAGTAAATGCATTTGTTATATCGAATCTTGAGAAATTTTCGTATAATTATAATCTATAAACTTTACAGGATTGCTTATATTAAAGTTCATATACCTAAAAAATTTAGTTTTTTACGTGATAAAAGATTATATAGACGTAAAAAATTAATTTGCAGTAGTAAAAGTAGTTTAAACGATGATTGGTACTTTAATTAGGTGAAAGAGTGAAAGAGTATAAATGTTAAAGGCCTAAATTACTTCTATTAAAATCCAGGTTGGAAGCATAACACAACACTGTTGGAACATCAACAAGATCAATGTTGTTTTTCAGAGGAGAGTTCAGTGGGTGGGAGGTGACATGTCAAACAAAGATGTGACAGGAGGTGCAAAACTATCTAAGCAAGTACAGTTGTTGTGTCAGTTTATACTAATAATATATATATAGTCTTAATAGTAAATAGATTGTTTTAGAATGTTGCACTGAATTAAATTTATGTATTACCATTAAAATTTTCATTTCTTTTTAAAATCAGGAAAAAACATATTTTCTTTGTCATGTAGGCCACCTATAAAACCAATGTGAAATATTAGCCAACGTTCAGCCAAATCCCTTTGAGTAACATACACCAACGTCAAATTCATAATTGCTCATATAAATGGAGCTCATATAAAGCTTCAACTCTGTAGGTTAGTAGGTTTTTTTTTATATATTGTTTCCTAAGTCTAACAGACGGACGGGTTAGAAGGAAGATTGAATTTGCCTAACCCATCGAGTGTTTGGCTTCGCTAACGGTCAATAATTTATTGCCATTTAAATAACAAAACACTGACACCTAACTATACAGAATTTGACACTGGACACTGCTGCTACGCAATACTTTATTGAACACAGGCATACGACCGACAGAAACTAAGAAATTTCAATTCTCAAAACAGCACTGGGAACCCTAACTTTACAGCATTTGACATTGCTGCTACGCAATGCTCAACATAGACTAGGAACTTAAAAGTAATATAAACTAAGAAATACCTGGCCATAAGACAGCGCTGAAACCCAAACCGTACAGCATATGACACTCCCGGCTATGTTGTAAAATTCAGCTGAAATTAATTTGTCAACCTTGCCGTGCATCTAGGTTGGTGAGATCGTTTTTTACTGTTGGTTCAAAAAAGATATGCTCAAAGGCAATTTCTAAATATATGGGACTAGAGGCAGGGACGAATTTTAAACTTAACAATGAAGAAGAACGACATCGTTTGAACATTTTTTATGTATTAGTGTACATTGGTATCGTAATTCTCGGAGAATTCAAGTGACACAACTACTGCGACTACTGCCGTTTAAAGTGTTTTACTCCGTTTGAAGAGATCATGTTAAGGCATTGAGAAGAAAGTTTCTTAATATTTTTGTAACAACAAAGAATAAAACCTCAGTTATATTGAACAATCATTATGATGACGGCATTATTTCTATCATTTAAATGTAAAAACACTGTATGCCACTGACGCATAAAATGCTAGTAGTAAGATGTTTCATGCAATAACGAATATTATTACTATTACAATAGTGTTAACTGCTAAAACTCAAATGTCAAATGCAATTTGCAAACTTAACTCAACAACATATTATAGTCCAAGTTAGGTTAACAAAGTTCAGATTCCCAACTACACAGTGATAATGAACCCACTTCTCGCAATATTGTAATGTAAAACTTTTCTAAGTATGCATATTTATTTCAGATTTTTTCAAATAATGTAACATATTATAATAGCAATGTGTTATATATCAAATTGTTCAGAAATAAATTCTCTTCAACATAAAATAATAAAAAAAATTTTTTTTTAAATTAAATTTTTACCTTACCGCCTCCCCTTAAACGCACCACTTGTTAACTCTGCGTGATTTGTATTATTGGATAATCTCATTAATTAAACAGTGCATTTGCCGTAATAGCAATCTAACGTTGTTTTAATTACTTATTGAATAACGACTATTGACAATGCCTCTAAATGGACGTGGGCCAAACTGATAATGTGTAAAATACAAATATTGTATTCTACCTGAGCAAAATATTTATTCAGTCGTAACCCATTAACCATTCGTAAATTCAAAAATCATTTTATCATGCGGTATTTTTACAATGATATGCTTAAACTGACTTATAGTAATCAAAATATGTTTGCACAAAAAATATCTTTTCATATTATTTTGATTACAAGAAACCTATTAAAATAGCCCTAAAACATTATATTAAAGTGGAACAACATTGTAGTCTGAATTTAGCGGCCTTCTAATGAAAGTCCGCTGCCCGGATGGCTGGTGGAGGGTGGAGGTTCATTTATTGAGGATCTCATTTGTAGGTAAAATCAATCTTTAATGGGCTTTTAATTTGCTCTGAACCTTTAATTACAGGTAATAAAAAAATAAAAAATGGCATTGGCTTTTAAGATCGTGTCGATAAAAAAGAAGATGTCAACAACTTTAAACAGTACAAGAAGAACAGTAAGACCAAATTAATAATAGACCGCTTACATGATAAAAGCCCTGGAGCAATTACGTAATCACACCTTTAGTAAGGCTAGACTAAAACAAAACTGAATTTTGTAGAGAGTACCTGTTTTTGACTGGTTTCATAATGTTTCACGTCATGTTCTCGCGTTTTAAAGTCATACACGGGGCCTTATAAACCACATACAAAGAAATTTGTCGAGCATCCAATATATAAATCTAATCCTTGTCTTTCTTTAAATAAAAGATTTACATAATTAATTTTAAATTGCGGCGAGTGCCGCTACAGTTTTGTAATTTGGCGCGCGTTATCCGTCTGTTGCCGCGAACGCTATAGCCAGTTGTTTTGGGTTTGGACTTTGTAGATCACAGTAAAATGGTGATCAATGCGGCTCAGCGTAGAATAACTTTTTCCTTTGACACAACCTTAATTATTAATCAATTCCAGGATCAGTCAACTCAACCTAACATAGAACCAACTCATACAGCACCAACATTAGGAGAAAACTTGAACACAAAACAAAAACACATTTTAAAAAACCTATTGCAGCAGTACCCGGATACCATAACACCATGCCTTGGCAAAACCAACTTAATATCTTATACCATCCGTATAACAACTAATAAGTTTGTCCGCCTCAAAACCTTTTCATTATGCTCCTCCCAAACTGAAAGAGCTAAAACAGCCATATTAAAGACCTGTTGAGTAAAGGGTATTATTCGTCATAGTGACTCTCCATATTCAAGTCCGCCATTTTTAGTCCCGAAAAAGAATGGTAAAAGTCGCATGGTGGTAGACTACCGTCTCATAAATAAGATGGTTTGAGCTGGAGAACACTCCCATGCCAACGGTGGAGTCAGCATTCCAGTATTTTAGGGAAGGCTTCTCATTTTTCCCACCTGGACCTTGTAAGTGCTTATAATCCAAATTCCTCTTGATGATAATTCCAAAAAATATACGGCTTTTGTCACAAGCACAGGTTGTTACGAGTATAACTATCTGCCCTTCGGCTTAGCTTCCGGTGGCATGGTTTTGGCAAATCTCCTTGACAAAGTCTTTGGAGATATAAAATTCAAATTCCTTTTTGTTTATTTTTGATGACCTAGTTTGTCTTCAGTAACAGTTTCAACGAGCATGTACAGCATCTTAAAATAGTTTTAGACAGGCTTAGAGATGCTGGTCTGACTGTTAGTCCTGAAAAAATTGGTTGGTTGTGGCAATCTCCTAGAATAGAATTCCTGGGTCATATATTTAATAATGGTAAAATCAGTCTAAATCCTGACAGAAGTAAACCTATCGACTCCTACCCAAAACCTAAGAATTTAAAACAACTTTCTAGGGTTTCTGGGAATGTGCTCATATTACTCGAGATTCATTAAAGGCTTTTCTCAGATTTCGGAACCTTTAAATTCTTTAAAAAGAAAGGGGGTTCCATACAGATGGGGACCTTCTTAGGAGGAGGCATTCAAAGCACTTAAAAGCAATTTTAGTATCTTCACCTGTTTTTGAGGCTACCCGACTTCGAAAAACACTTCACGTTGCAGACCGATGCCTCTGGCTCGGCTGTGGGTGCGGTCTTGTCCCAGGAAACTTTGGATGGCAGCCTAGCACCTGTTGCTTACGCCAGTCGTGCCCTGAACCTCCATGAAAAAGAACTACTCAACCTTTGAACTGGAGGCTCTCGCTGTTGTGTTTGCTTTGGAAAAGTTCAGAACTTACTTAGAGCATAGAGAATTTTCTCTTTTTGTGGATAATAGTGCTCTTTCCTGGTTGCTGAACCACCCCAGGCAAATTGGAAAAATAGCACGATGGATTGCCCTTAATAAACACATTTAAATTTCAAGTCAGTCACATTAAGGGCAAAGAGAACGTTGTTGCAGATTGCCTCTCTCGTTTGTACGAGGAAGACCCCACAACTCCCCAACAACATGACACAAGTTCAACACCTTCAACAAACAAACCCAAAAATCCTACCCCAAAATGTTTAGTTCTTTTCTCTCTTCTAGAAGCCTTCCAAGACATAAGAGAACATCAAGCCCTAGACCCAGAATTAAAAAATATAATTAAGTCAATTAAGTCTGGACAACACCCTCCAAACTAATGAAATCATTGATAATGTCTTAGTTTATAAAACCCCTTCCCAGAGCAGACCGCGTGTTGTTGTTCCCAAAAAACTACACCCTACAATGCTATTTGCCATGTATCACACGTCCCCCAAGTTGGAGCACATTTGGGAATCTCCAAACCACACTAAAATCGGTTAAAAAGAACCATTTTTTAACAGTTCCGATCTTACATACCAACAATAACTAACATGAGTTACAACTCATGCTATGCAAGTGCCCAGCGCTGTAAGCAAGCCCCAAACACAAATATATGCGTTATCTATCGTTCGCTCGAGCATTTAGCACAAAAGACCTTTTGAAAAGATCATGATCGACTATATGGTTGGTCCATCTCACCTATAACGTAAACGTTGGTCACCATTGGCTATCTAACCATTGTAGACGCATTTTAGCAAATTTTTCAGTCATGATGGGAGCATGCCCAACTAAGAAAAATTACAAACAGCTCTAACTACATGTATAATGCCCTTTAAACGAGGCCTATTTTTCCCTACACTTTGGGTTTTCCCCAGTCTATTGTCCTCTGGCATTCTGGCAGTTGTTTCAAATCTCATTCAGTTCAAAAATAAACATGTGCGTGATGAGCTTGGGATTTAAAAACACATCAGGACTTCTCCTTATTAACCCGAAAAGAGTTCGCACGCCTGAAAAGTGTGAACAAAAACATCGGAGCTTTCCTCATGCTGAATTTTGCAACCACAAAGACAATAACTCCAGTGGGACGAAAACCTAACATTTTTTTTCAATAACCGCTTTTAATTCTTCTAAGCACGAGAGCACTTGGCACTTCACCCTCTGAAATATTTTTTGGGAATACCACAATCCCGCACTCCTTTGGAATAAATATAAATTGGAATCTTGGACCGCAACTTCTAGAACCTAATTCTGAATACCAAGAAAGCATGGGAACAGAGATGGAGTAAGAGCTCTAGACAAATCTGATCCGTGCTAAGGATAAAGTATCCAAACAGTATTAATAAAGGTGTCGAGCACAAGTTCCTTTAGAGTGGGTGATGATACAGTAAATGTATCGAACCTTTTTAAACCTGTGTAATGCACTCCAAACACATCTCAGCCAAGTTGCATGCCTCATGTGGTCCTAAAAACCATTGGAAATTGAGAACCTTTAATACCTCCCCCTGTGTAACAGTATTAGCACTTGCGTGGACCACAAACAACCAAGAAATTTGTTAAGGTCATGCACATGTATCCCATATTTAAAAAGTGCATTCTCCCAACTATCCACGACAATGATCCTGCCACTAGAATATTTTCCTTCTATTCCCGATAAAAGCCATTGTGATATTAGGTTATAATTTGGGTTTTATTTTCAATTCTTCTTTCTTATTACAAATAACACCTTAACATAAATAACATTTACCTTTTCTTTTTCCTACTCTTTCATATGGGACACCCTTTTGACCCCTGCAATATGGTTGGCTGTGCCTGACACTGGAGGTGGATTTTGGCTAAGGAGT
>NW_025778194.1:0-26627 GCF_021130785.1 Homalodisca vitripennis
ATTATTAAGTTAAGGTTAAAAGTTATACAGATAAAACATCATCCTTTAGCAAAAAAATGTAATGTTCTTTTTTCCCAAAAAAATCCTTAAATGTTTAAGCTTGTACTTAGAGTCGAAAAAGAGACTTTTTGCCATTATGAACATAATGAATATTTACAACTTATTGATATATGGTAACTTAATTGCTTGTTGTACTTTTTCACCTACGGATTACTTTACTCGCCAACTCTAAGTATGATTTCGTGTCCAATAAACAAATATTTTTGTTTTGAAAATAGTATCATTTTGTTTCGAGGATAAGATTCTCTGGAAACGTATAACTGAACCTATGCCTTTTAAGACTTAAGTTAAGTTAAAGAAAATTACTAAATGAACATTCCAGAACTAAATATTGCTATATAGTGAACTTAACTTGGCAAAGAACTAAGGACATTTTAGAAATAAAGACGGGGATAAACCTTGAGCTTAAGTATTTATTACCCTTTATTCAAATAATAAAACTAAAATATTTACAAAAGTTAAACAGAAACAATAAATTATAATACAACTCCAATATTGTACGTTGAAATTTATAATTCTAATTTATAAGTTATAAATAAGTTATGGAATTGTTCTCTATGATATGATTAACCTTTAAGAGAAAGAAATTTAATAAAATGTCCCATTATACCATCACCTAATTCTATAAAAGTATAAAAATTCCCTCGACAAAAGTTAAAATAAAATATAAAAACGATTCATTTATATTTTCACCAGTTTAAACCCATCGTAAGTACTACCAAGTATTTTCTCTACTATACCTATATTTCCTTTACTTTCCAGTCTTTGTTGATTTTTAACATTGTTTCTCACAAACTGGCTACTCTAAAAGCCTCTAGAATGTTTTGTTTTAGAGTTGTTTAGTTGAAACAAAAGCAAAGTAATTATCTATTTTTGAACTAAAACTTTCTCCATTATATTATCACAGTAAACACTAAGTAGATTTAACACGTACTGTTTGATTCTTAATCGACACTAACTTATTAAACAAAGTTATCTTTAGGCAAATATTATTCGGTCGGATATTCTCTATTTAGTTTTTTGTTCTCTTAGGACAAGAAGCTAATAAATTGCATTTAGTCCTGTAATGAACCTTTGCGCTGCTTCCGGAAGTGACAGGATATTCAGGATGGGTAAGGGTTAGGGAGTAGGGGCCGCCTCCTACCGAGAACCATAAGAAAGTATTAGGCCACTAAATTTCAAAGTCATGTCTCCCCGAAAGAAGGGGGGGCAGCCTCCCGTCAACCAGCCCCTCCAGTTACAGTAGGCAGGGGGGTGGCACACCCTTGTTGAGGTTAGCAAGAAACCTCTGAGGTTAGGGAACAAAACCCCACCAATTCCAACAGTCATCTCCCACAGTAGACTAAACCTATCGAATTGCCCATGAACCCCAGAATCTCGACATTTGCGGTTTAATGATGTGCCGCTCCTGGACATCCATAAGGTTGCCCAAGATTGAAGTGACACATCGGTTTTTGCTCTGCCTAGTGATGGGTTCAACTGGAAGGTATAAACCAGCCAGAAGTGATCCCTGCTGGGTAATGGTGATCAATTGATCGTTTTATTTATGCCGTATATATTTTCGAGACAGGTTTTTTGTTTTGATCATAAAAGTATATAACATTTAGTTAGTATAAAAATGTTCACAACTTTGATTTTAAAACGTGTTTTAGAGTTAAAAACAGTTTTTTCATATATTGCTGTTCTTAATTTATTAGGTTTACAATGAATATGTATATCTGATTCCATAAAGTATACATTTTTTAAACATTCCAATAATATAATGTTGGACTTAATACTGAGAAATTATGAAAAGCAAGGCTTTATCTTCTTTGTCTTTGTCCAGACCTTCATTTCTACAAGTCAAATCCGAATTAAAAATGTCTAACCGTTCCCAGTATATATTTCATACGTTTGAATTGACAATGTGACTTAAAATTAATAATATATAAATCCTCTCAGTTAGATTGCTTCACACCATCGCTTTCAGAGTTAATTGGCCCAGGTCGACCCGTACAAACGCTGCCCATATCGTCCCTTTCAGGACATCAAATGCACCATTGAATTCTTTTATTGGTGTTACGTTCACACCAGTTCTTTCGCTGATGTTCAATCGGGTACAGTATTCAAATCTCTCGTAATTTTTTCAGCTAGCTTTGATTCTGTAATTGGATTTTAAAACATTCCATTACGACCGTTTCAAAAGAAATTAAGTTGATCTGTTATATAATACTTATCTAATCTCCCCACCTAGTTTTAGCCATAAATATAATATTAATCTTATAACAAATGTATTCATGAAAATACCCATGTATACCATACTATTGATATAGTATGATTAGTGGAAATGTTTTAAGACACAATTCACATCTATACCACTCAAGTACTTAACTCCCGATGTTTTTTTCTATATTAGGGATTTATTTTAAAGTCCTGCTGTAATTTTGAGGGCTACAGTATGTTAATGTAATAAAACCATATTAAGTATAACGTATTTGTTCACTGTGATCAAAACGTTTAGTCTACTTAAAATGATTTAAATTAGTAAACATATTTTTAATAAAATTTTTAAATGAACAATTATGCACATTAATATAATATAACAGGCCTACTAGAAATTTTTAGCAGGACTGTTGAATTATATAGCATAACGAGTTGTACTGACGACTATTAAAACTGTCATAAAAACTTCTAAGAACTAGTTAAAGATGTTAAATTCATAAAGTTGCCAGAAGATAATTGCCTCGTAAGTCTTAAAATTGATTTTAAAATGGGCAATTTTAAAGGAATCTCGGAATTAATTAATCAAAACTCAAATAAAAAAGATGAAATGGAAGGATTAATCTTTTTTGGTGCGTTAAAGCTTGTTTTATGGTAATCATGTATTCATTACAAGTAATTTAAATTATCTATTTTTATCATTTATTCTGTAACTCATCATAGTTATTGAACATACTTCATGGAACGTAGCAGTTATAACAAATAAAGTTTAATAAAAAGCTATGCAAAATGCTACGTAGTCGGTACAGATGAAATAAGATAACCGGCAATTTGAACATTTGTATCGTCCTTTGTGTTTAGTAAAGACAAAATAGTAAATTTTTCTAACGGCCCTTGTTCATTTAATAAACTCATGTCCAAACAGAAATGCCTATATTCCTCGTGAATTTCACACTGTAAATAACTTTAGAATTTACTTTTATTCGTAAAAACTCTGATTCTGTGTACGACATAGTGCATATATTATACAAAGTGCATTTCTACTTTAGTGCATATTGTTTAGTGCATTTGAATATTGCATACAATTATGTAATATTCACATTTACGACAACATGTTATCTAATGTCAAAGGATATGTGATTGTCACCGTTTATAAACTTATAAATCCTTAATTCCATACAAATCAATAACCATTTGGTTTTTTTATAGTATTTAAGTCTTTTTCCCTCTAAACTTGAAACACAACATTATTAATTTTGACTAAAAATTAAATTTTGTCATAAATATATATAAATTTCTACAATTATATAAAAATTACTGTAGCATAAAAAGCTATTATTAATTATAAAACTTAATTAACATTTTGTCCATGTTGTAATATAGTATTAATGTTCCAAATAATATTTTTGTACACAAATTTAGTTTACTTTTGTTCTTAAAATACTAGCCTGCCCTACCTTTTCGATCAATTTGTAACACTTCTCTCACAAAATAAAATATTTAAAATATAGTTTATTAAATTAAGTATTTCGGTATTCTAATTTTATATATTTTTTAATGATTATTTAGTGGGTTATCAATGAGCGTAATTGAAAAATAATATGTTTTTAAAGCTGTAAGATTTATAAAATAACTTCAGTGTTATTTGGATATCTGGTAATGTTTGGGCTCAAACTACTGATTATGCCTGCAATTTAAGCGGTACAAACTATTATTGTATTTTTGTATATAAGAATTTAGCAAAATCACTTTTAATGAATATTTCGACGATGGCAGAAGACATGATACAATTCTTGCGTTATTTAGAATTAATTACTATGATACTTATTATCCATAAGTATTTTTACCTTTGGGGCAAATAAATAAAGCAAAACATTTTTAACTTATCTCAAAAGGCCAAATATTTAGTAATATAATTGAGCTTTGTAGTGCAGTGTAGATAATAGATATTTTCAGTCGTGAGCCTGATTGGAAACTCCTCACCTCTGATATCGAATAAACAATGAAAAATTTCTTTGCTTAAAGCTCTCTATTCTCATGGTGTGTGGATTAAATTTGAATAATTTTGTAATTATCCGCTGGATTTTGTTTAGAGTTAGCAACAATACTCATATCTTGCATTCAAAATTACTTTTAAAAGTTGATGCCTCAAAATTTTATTACTAAATACCAAACACCGTAATTGCTTTTTTACTCCATTCATACAGTTAAATATGTTTTTTTGGTGCGTTCAGTTTAGTTTTGATATTTCCATTATTAAATACTAAAGTTTCTTGTTTCCAGGCTACATATTACACAGTTAATATTTAATATTTTTGTAAAATTAAAATCTAGCCTTATTCGTAAAATGCTAGGAGTTTCATTCTGTTTGGTTATTCAATAATTCATTCAAAGGCATAATCAAAGAGGTATGTAACATTCACAAGGAGGAATGACCATTAAATATATTCCTGGAAGTATTTTCATCAATTAACAACAAATATTTGTTTTTGAATACAATAAAATTCAAAGCAATTGAGTTTGCAGGAAATTAGTAGTAAAGAACATAAAGCGTGATTAAAATAATGAAGGTTACGCGGCAAGGCTTGAGTAATGTGTAAGTAAAGAAATTTGCGGAAAGTATTATGAGATCATACGATTGCAATTCTCATGCATTTCTCTGAAAAATTAATAATCTGTGATCATAATAGCTGTTCTCTAGCTTTTGCTTTATGTAACAGATCGGGAAAGTATAATTTTTTGTGGAAATAATAAATTTTGGAAATGTCACTACTACATTTCAAATCTTTGAAGTTATATCCTGTTAAAACCTTGTAGATACCAAAAGAATTAAAAGTAAATACAATATAAAACAAACGAACAAATATAGCACAGAGAGTATTTTAAGCAATATTCTTTGGAGACCGTAAATTGATTTTTATAAACAATTAATACCAGATAAACATACAACTATTTATAGTTTTAAAAGTGTAAAATCACATTAAACCTAAGTGAAATATTTCAGTATTATACTATTACTATTCAGTTTTATTGTACAAAAATATTTCCAGGTTGCATTTCAAATTATAATTTTCACTTTCTATTTGGCTGTAACATTCGAAATATTTGTTTACAATAAAGTGTATACTGTAATATATAAACGTGAAAAATAACTCCAATTATTATTAATACTTGTGATATTTTGCGTCTGGTATTCTTACAGTTGCTTGACGATAAAACAATTCTGAAACATGATAATTTGCAAGTAAATTGTTTATTTATTGATACATTTTGATATGATAATGGTCTAACTAACAATAATTTATTAAAATCTACAGTGATAAATTTACACTCAATATAAGATAGAGCTGTAAAGAATACACATATTTACTGATAATAATATTTGAGACTGACTGAACTAATATACCAAAAATAAATAAAAACTAAATATTTGTGGTTGGTACAGGTAACAGCATAATTCATAGGGAAAGAAAGGTGTTTAATTTTCAGAAGAATGTTACCCTTCGGTTTGATCATTGTAAACGATTCAAAAAGTCTGACAAGATTACAGGGTTTTAATAAAACTCTGTACACATTTAACGTTCTCCCATTTTTGTTTTGAGAACTAAAAGTTTCATAATAGCACTATATAAACGAGTATCTAAAATTTTTTTTAATCAGGTGAGAGTTTATTCATCTGATTGGTTTATATTGTTGTCTGGTAAAAGTATATGGTAAAAGTCATATTAAAACCGCAGTGGAAGCTCATGTGAACCCTTTCACCGCCAGAAGCCTATGTATATGCTTTGGAAACAACTGCATTGACCACCATTGAGCTTATAGCCAAGCGGCGTGTTTGCGTATAACGCCAAGAGCACATTTATAGCCAAGCTCCACGCGAGCGTTGAAAGCCGAGAGCCTACATATAGTCTTGTAACTATTTTGCTTATTACAAAAGTTATTTTCATATGAAATTTCGAAGGACCTCTTTCTATTGTATTTGGCATGAGTTGTTCTGTTATAATTTACTAACTTGCTAGTTTACCATTAACATTTAAACCAACATGAAAAAGTTTATGTGTTTAGGTACAAAACGGCAATAAGTCATATATCAATAACAAAATTTTATTTTTAGATACAATTTGTACAGTTTTATTTGAAATTAAATTAAGGTAGAAGTAATAATACGGCTTAGTACCACAAAATTACTTAAGATTATGTTTATCTAGTTAAAATTATATGGAGTTTCGTGTGAAATTAAATGAAGGTAAAAGTAACAGAATGGCTTAGTACCACAAAATAGATTATAGATATAGACAGATATAGATTATAAAATAGATATAGATTTTTTTATGGAGTAAAAATTTAAAAAATTATTTTTTCTTGTTTTTTCATCACGACACTGTGACTCTCGCACCCGTTATTTGCTTGGCGGTAAAAGGGCTAAAGCACAGTGTGTGAGTTGGTTTATTAAAGCAAAGTGTGGATTGGTGTTCAGAGGAGATTTCGAACGAGACACAATATTTATCCTTCTTCAACATCTTCAATAAGGCCTTGATACGAAAAATTATTCAATACTGGCAGTTTAAAGCACTAGAAGGTAACGGTCGTCTCCGTATCAGCGATGAACAAGTACAGTGAGTTTAAAATAAATTAATGAATACCCCCGATATATACGAGAGTTAAAAATAACATTTATCAGTATACAACAGTCTTAAATTCATAAAATTCCGCCAAGTAATTTCTTGTAACTATGCTATATAACTATATTAATGACAACGATGACCAAAACATAATATATTTCTTTAACAAGGCTTCTCTTTATCTATAAAACAAGTATAGAAGCAAAATTGTAGGATATGGGTAACTGGAAATCCATATGGTTATGAACGTTGAATTACGCAAATCGAAAAAATAAATGTATGGTATAGAATTTTTCACAATAGAGAAATAAGCCCTTTTTTCTTTCAATAAAAGATCATAAATGGAAAAACGTACATTGATATGATGGAAAATTTTGCTATTTCCCAGCAAGAAAATTTCCTGGAAAATGTAACTTTTCAACAATAGGGTGAGTGTACTTGTTCAAAATCCATTGGTTGGCCAGGATAAACCAATATCTTGGCCTGCCAGGTCTCAATAGTGTGAATTTCTGTTATTTTCATGGATGAGGTAAATGCTAATAAGAGAAATTAGTTAAACTCCTAGTCATAAAACTTGAAAATCATCCTATACTTTGGTTGTAATTTTAGAATAATCTAATAGTAATATAATTTTATAGTAGTATAATAATAATTGCGATTGTATGGATTTGGTATAAACGGTACCAAATATTTATGACCTATACATTAAATATTTAGCTGTGTGAACTATAAACTATTGAATAACCGTAATAGTAGCTAGGAGAAACACTGAATATAGGCGAGACTTCCGGATAATAGCATCCTATTTCCTCCTGTATAAATGATCAGAGGAAGTTGAGTCTGCAGCAATTCCACAAGTTTTACAAACGTTGTTTTTGGCATGGCCTGGACAGTGGAAGGAAATGCTCATTTAGATAAACAAAGAGGGCCTATACACTCTAGTTCTGCTTGTCTATTTGTTTAAATTACACTATCTACTAACTTTGATACAACATTATCAAACTAGTAATTAAAAATGGGAAACTTGATTGGTACTACCGATATTAGAAATATAACGATAGTATTTATTTATATTATTATTATACATTGGTGTACATATAAAGTACAAATATTAGATTGTATAATCATGTTCCTTTACTCAAAATGAAGCATGTCCATAAGATACAAAATGATTGATATATACTATTACATAAAAAAACTAAGTGTTTATGAAGGTTTATGAAGGAAATTTATATGAAGGTTAATATTAAGCATGTTAGTTTGTGGTAAGTCAAATAACTGATGGAACTATTGGGAGTAATATATTTTATGAAACGGTTATAATACATTCATACATCTAGACGTGACATACTCTAGATTAGAATAATAGACAAAAGGCAAACTTTACGTTTACGATTGCTATAGAAGATTGGAAATAGAGCTTTTCGGTTTCGGTCAATAGCTTGCGGTACCTCGACGCTCCCTGAAGAACTTAAAGAAGTAAACTGGGTGTTGAGTAATTTGAGTATGGAAATGTAAAACTAATTTTAGTATCATACAAGGATAATAAAAACTGAATAGACGTGTTTTTCCAGATTATAATTATAGCTTGAATGTAGAAATGTTGTTATTCCGAGATTATCACTTATTCATTTGTGTAATTAAATCTTTTAACAAACTATCAAGAACTGCTTTTAACGATCGACACACTGAGTAAGACTTTATACAGTGATTACAGATATTTGGTATCTAATATGTACCAATTATATCGAGAATAAAATGTTTTCTGTTGGTGATTGAAATATTCCATATCAATAACGTTTATTTTTAACGTCAAAATGACAATAATGTAATATGATGAGTCATCTTCATTCTTATAATATATCTTACCTTCTTACAATTTAAAAACTTTTCTTGATCGAGGCAACAATGCCACTTAACAGTGGCGTCAGAAATATAAATCACTCTAAACAGAAATGATCATGAAGTTACACAGTTCTTTGAAATTCTAGTATAGTTTATGTGAGGTATTGTGTTTAGTTTGGAAGGAGGATAATCAGCTATTTTATGTTAGAAGAAAAATAAGATTTTCCAACGTAGCCTATTTTTAGAACTTTTTTTAATTTGTCCATAAAACTTAATGTATATAATTATATACATTAATTATATACATAATTAAATACAGTAATCGCCACTGCAATTTCCGCGCAGTGGTCATCGCTGAAGGTGCGCCTACAATTTCTAGTCTATAGCCCATTTTATTCAATTTATAGTCATTTTAATTTACTCCTTGTATTGCTGTTGCACGGTTTTATTTTGACTTATTTCTTGATCAATAAAATATATACATATGCAGGTCTTAAAAAGGACAACTAAGATGGGTTTTATAATAGCCTTTAAAAATGTAGTAACTTTGTAATATTTACCTGGATTATATTACAGAGCACTGCGTTTTAAAATTTGCTGAAATGTACTGTTAAAGTTTGTACTAAAACTTTTCATTTTGTTCTGGATATTTACTTACTCCGTGCATAACAGCGGCTGAAGAACACAATAAAATGGGAAGTGTTGGTACTATTACGCTAAGTCTATGGTTTCATACTATAAACATACATAAATTTAAACAGTAGTAAAATTAATTAAACTTTTATTTGTGCTTATTTTTATAAAATAATATTTCCTTACATCAATTTATTACAGGGTCTTTCAATTAATTTTTCATAAATTTGAGACCAATATGAGATTTTCGCTATTTTAAAGGCAAGGTTGGCCTAACCTAGAGGGCTTTTCGAAAGAAGAATAGGCCTGTATTAATACCATAATAATGCTCCTATAAAATGTCTGTTCAATTTGCTAATTATTATATTCGTAGCGAATATCTTAGACATTCAACATTATAATTAAAATATCTCGATTACTTTCTCGAAATATTTTGAATTCTCAAAATATTTCGAACTCAAAAACTATATAATTATTAAAAAAAAAACTATTTTGAAACATTTTTTTTGTTGAAATATTTTTTAACTATTCAGTTAGGCTTCACGTTTTTCTATATTACGTGTTCAATTTCATAAGAACATCCTTTTAAATGGAAAAATTATCAGTTCAAAAATAATGTTGTTAACTATTGCTTTGAGCATAAGAACTCTTATAGTATTTCAGTTAGTAAGATACGAGCACTATTCGTCTTTAAAGTTAAATGTTTGCTATAAACCTAACAGCAGAGGTAAAGTGAGGTGTAACTAATGCAATAGCTCCTTGCTTTAGTTTATGGCTTCAGTTTGGACGGCACTCCAGGTTGTATCTGGGTTTGCCTTGCCTTAATATACTCGTGTTTCTACCTCATAAACCGCTGTGTCTACAGAACTTAGTGAAGTGTGCTCCTTTAACTGTGCACACACAATGGTATCAAACAGCTGTGACAATACTTAAATACTTATTTTAATAAAATATTTACTGTTAATTATTGAATGAAAGTTTGTTTACAAGTAAAAGGATAATACCACAATAATATATCCTTGAAGACTGGTCTGAAAAAAGCACGGGAGATGAACAAAGTTTTAAGTTCCAGAAGAAGTATTAAATAACGACATTTGTTTAATGAATGAAAATGCTTACTTTTACGACTCTTCTTTTGCACATAAACTACTTGAATTTTAACCTTCATTGTACTTTCCACTAAAGATTACTTCAGTTTTAATATTTTCCCGATGCTATTTTGTAATATAATAAATTACAAGTAAGGTTTTTAGCTAATTGGCCTATTTTTAATATCAGTTTATTTGTGTAGCTAGAAGTTTTCAAATGGGGTCTCAATTATTAGAAATAAGGTTTGACTAATGGCTCATAAGCATTGCTATGATTATTCAACCAAGCAATTAAATATTAAATATACTACCAATGTTAAAAACCCACAGAAATAATTAAAATAAATAATTGATAAAATATATCAAAGATTAAACTGCATATATTTAAATATGTAATGAATATAAACATAAATCATATATAGTTTTAATTCAAAAATCAGATACCTAACAATTCCACTAAATGGGTCTCTATATCCTGCCAAAAAATTTTATAAAATCATAGAATAACGTTTTTTTAACTTCAGAAATCGTATGAACCGTACACCTATGTGAATTTTTTTAATTTAGTGATAATAAATTAGAAATTTATTAAAATCTGATTGCTAACCATGTGGTATGCATGTAAGTAATATAAAAACTACAATTAAACAAATTATTTAAAGATTTTTGTTATTTATATTAAATTTTAGGAAGGTTCAAACTCAAGTAGTTCCCTTAAATAGGGGAAGCAGTAAAATTGAACGTTGTTATTCAAGACTCGTAAAACCAAAATTATATTAAAGAATTTGTTTAGCCTTAACATTTTTAGTTACACCTACATTGTGCAACTTTTATACATATTAATACGTAGAGATTTCTGTCAATCGGAGGGCGGGAACACGTTAATATCAGGTGCATCTACAGTATAAGTCGTTAGCATTCAAAGTCCAGAAACACCCACCACTGGGCTAAAGGTTTCGGAGTTTCAAAAAGCTGAAATGTGTAGTAGTTGAATGCCTTCTATAGTAAGGCTAGAATTCTTCCGAATACTTTAAAATGCGAAAATAAGTCAAGAGATTTTAATGCAGAATGCTTCCAAGAATTTAGTGGACTATTTAAATACGTTATATTTTATACCTAAAATCAACTAGTTTGTGAAATTAGACAGTTCTTAAGGTTGTATGGTGTACATGGAGGTCTTTAGGACCAAGTTGGTTCAGAGCAAGAATCTGGATTGAATGACAGTTCTTATAGCCCAATCCTTATAGCCCAATCAACTAATTGTTTCAGAAGGAAAGTCAATAACTGGAAAATCAAAATATGGGACACTTTTTATGGTACTTGATATTACAACATACTCAAAGTCCTTAACCCTAAGAGTGGCAGAAGAGAGAAATATAAATAAGTTTCATCTTCTTGTACTTCACTAGCTTAGTGTGCGATGATGCCTATTAGAGCGTGAAATACTATTATATATTAGCGAGATGATCAATATGCTCCTGGTACTTCAATTACACAGATCAAGGTTAACTAGGAGTACTTCACTAGCTTAGTAAGGGATGATACCCCTTAGAGCGCTTAATAACTGTTATCGCATGGCGAGATAATTAAGATGTTCCCCTGGTATTCCGTTTATAGATTACACACGGTTAACTAAGAGTAACTCTATAGCTTAATATGTGATGATACTCAAATGTTTACCTGTTAACTAGATAAATAAAACTATTACCTGAAAACACTCCATAACTGTTTTACGTTCTTGTTGTTATTCCGCTTATCCAGTTCAAGGGTTAACTAAAAGTACTTCATTAGTTTAGTGTGCAATGAGGCTCATTACAGCGCTTTAGCTTTGAGGATTGTCCGAAGCGCTGTTAGACGGGATAGTTGTAGGGAGCTCTACCGGTCAACTAGCATCCTTACACTTGGTAGTCTTTTTGTTTGTCACACCATACATTTTTTTTGTGAATCAAAATATATCCCATACTTTTAATTACCGTCATAGCACCAGGATAAACAAAGTTTATTGCAAATTTTAGATTGGACATATTTAAAAAATAATTTTTTCATTTATGGCCTTAAACTTAATAGCCTTCCTGAAAACCTGTAAATAATCCAAACTATTAAATCCCCTAAATCCAAATTTAAATTTTACTTGACTAAAATGACTTACTTTTTAAAACTAATACTGGGTGAGGCTGTTATTGAGGCTTGGTATTTTTTAATTTATTATTTCTCTGTTTTATATATCTGTATTGAATTTATATCTTAAAGATTATTATTTAATTTATTTTTTAATTAATTATGCTTTTAGCATTTATACTTATTAAAACACTATATTATATGTACTCTATTAAATATTGTTATATGACTGCGCAAAGAAACGTATAATTTCTAATACCCAGTTTAGGTGAAGATAGACATACTTTTATAACAGAACGTCGGACATTTGTCTGTTTAAGGGCTGTATTGAGAGTATTATCATTTAACAATTATATAAATTTTAATTTATACCAAAAAAGAAAACTGTTAGTGGGAATGTTTTCTTTATATAAATATGAAACATTTCAGTTAAGAGCTAACAAATGAACTTATTTTAAAAGACTGTTTAACAAAATTCAGCACAACAGGAAAAACCCCTTAGTATTTCATTTCATTTACTCCAATTCTCTTGTCTAACTTTATCTTTTATTAGGAACTATATACATCCATTGTTTCTTTATCATTGCATGCCAAGAAGAATTAAATAAGAGAGCTCATTAGCTGCTATTTTATATTTGAATTCTAATATCACTTAAAATCTCATTACTCAATGGATAGTACAACATCCAAAGTTCTTAGCAAAGTTGCAGTTCCATCCAGACTTCAGTAGTAAGTTGTCAAGTTCAATTCGGCTTTGACTTCGGTACACGCTACAATACAATGAATTGGGTCAGTTTGAATGCAATTACATTATTGAGAAACATATCAGATTAAAAACCTTCATGTACATATTTCAGTGTTCCTTTTCACACACCGAATATAGATGTCACAACATAATATATTAACAAAATCAAATATTTTATAAAATTACAAAAAAAAAACAAATTTCCTTTTTGAAATCATATATAGAGATAACAAAATACCTTTTGGAAATCATATCTAGAAATAACAAAATACCTATTGGAAATCATACATAGAGATAACTCAATAAAAGTATGATAATTAAACATAAGAAATACAATTTTAATTACCTTTGTGTTAACAATCCATAGAATTCACAGATTTGTCACATGTAATTACTTAGGCTTCAGTTAATCACGATAAAAATCTTCCTGAACCCCCACTTACCGGTAGGTTTACTCTCCCTCTCATTTCTTTTTGAAAATTATTATCTGAAGACTAGCCTTCAAAGTTAGACACTTTGCAACTAGGCTTGATACTTTCAAGAATACAATTATAATAGCAAATTTTTACAAATAACCGCACTGCAAACCGTTAAACTCAAATGATAATCGTGACGAATAGACTTTTATGTTTTATACATATATGATTTAATGCGTAAAATTGTATATCCAATTTATACATTTTGGAAGTTTGAAAGTTAATACATGGAAAATTATTTGTGTTGGAAATTGCATACTGTAGCGTTATAAGACTGGATGAATTACTTAGTGAAAAAAATCCAGATCTCGAATGAAGTGGATTGAAAATGTGATTTAGTTATAACAATCTAATGGTGACTCTTTTCATATTCCAGCTTTTTTTTGCATCCAGATGCTCAAAAAAGATAAATTACTTTGAATTCCATACCATATAATGGACAAATATATTTTTAACTTTCGAATAGATAATAAATGTAATATAATGATTAATTCTTATCAAATATCGTACCGTCTTACGATTTGAAAACTTTTCTTGATCGTGGCAACAACACCACTTAACAGTGTCTTTAGAAATATAAATCACTCCAACCAGAAATGATTATAGCAGAGCCTATGAAATCGCTTGTGAATCACGGGTAACTGCTAGTAATTTATATTTTCTAAAATTTTAATGTTTCAGCTTCATAGAGCATGTTTTGATGAACGTGTAAATGCCTGTTTATTTTTCAGCAAAAGTTTTTTATTTATGAAATATAAATACTACTACTTTTTATAATTGTAAGATAGTTCGTTCTTTCATTTATCTTTATAAAACATTTTCCTGGACATCAATAATTTTACCAAAAAATAACCTAATTTGTTCAGTCGCCCTCGATTTAGTGGTTAACAGTACATTTAGCTATTAATTTCTATTTCTACGATTTATAATTGATTAAAATAGAATCTTCAGCAGAATTGGGTCGCTCCTGAGTCAAAAAATAGGAAGAATGATAAGCTTTCGTTTACGCCAATCGTGTGTGCAGAGATTCATAATATTATTGTGAGAAAAATACAAGAGTAAGTAAAAAGCACAACATCAGAACCGTAAAACAGTCCCTCATAAAACCAAAATAAGGCAAGTAGTAACGTTCTAAAACTGTGATTACACTCACTGTGTTAAACTTTTGTAGTAAACTTGAACACATTACGTTAGACAGACAGTTGATAAGATTTGAAAAGAAAACAAAAAGAAATGAATTTACAGGGACATGCCGTAAAGTAAAGTAAAGGAATTTCTCATTATATTTCATCCAAATTCAGAATCATAATATAAATTGGGATAAAACACATAGAAAGAGGATAATTGCATTCTAAATAACATTCCTTTAAAAGAAACCAAATTTAGTGTGTTAACGCATTAAATTGGCTCATAAACTAATTAGTTACCTGTCCTTCAAGTAGCCCGTTATGCTTTTCAGAACTGAAAGAAAGTTAAAAAGGGAAACTTTGTAAGAGTTTTAATAAACTAGGAGATAAAATAAATAAATTAATACATGATTTTATGAAATAGATCACAAAATAAAACAAAACATTGCTTTATCTTATTTCTGCCGCTAAAATCGCCTTGTTAAGTTTCCGTTAACTGGAGAAAATTAAAGCTTTTTTTCGTGGAAGTACCTATATCACATTTTGGTCGAAGACGTTTGGATTTTGGATCTGAGTTACAAAATAGGTGCAGGTTCTAATTCTGTCTGCGGCTGTTGTATTTCGTATCAGAAACATCAACCTTATACTGTATTTATTCTCTCTCTTCCTTATTATGTTTTATAATATAATCGTAGACTTATGGGGACGGGCAGGATAAGGCTTACAAGGCGATCATCCTTCCCTCAAAATAATATTACAAAAATTAAACATTTTTTAACGATTCAATAACAGTTCATAATATAGCAATATAAATTACATGTATTAATGAATCATTCTTTAAGTAATCGTAGTTATCGTAGAACAACTGTCACGAAAAGCTTAGGATTACAGAAAGAAAGTTTGAAAACGAAGCAATTTAAAATATATCTCTAAGTAAACGGCCGAAACTAAGTGGTCATTACAGAAGAAGTGTAAAAAAAAGTTTTCTTATTTATCAGGATTTGTTTATATTTCCTCCATTGGAGACGTCACTGTTACCATTATCATGAAACAGCTATATATTTTCCATCATCTGTGAGGTAAGATATGGCCATTCGAAAATTAAATTATAAAGAAAATGCAAATAACTCTATAGAGTTATTATTTTTTATAAAATTCACCCTTAATAGATAAATTGTTGTGTAGGCCACTTAAAATGGTATTTTAAGGAGACTTCTACATTCGAAGAATAAGATTGTAAGGGCCAAACTTCATATTGGAAAACATTTTAAGTATGTATCTTTTGGTTCTGAACAAACGTAAGAAACCACGTTGTGGCATTTGCAGTATTGAAAATAAAACCAATCAATTGAAAAGTAGAGAAATAAAAAAAAGTAGCTGGTGAATTGGGCTGTACCTCCCAGAAAGCAATTAACCAGATAAACTGTAGGTTTGCACTATGGACTACATTGGGAAAATAGGAAGATTCTGTGTTGGTGGGTAAGAATGGTTGACTAAAATCACATAGACCAAAAAGCCAGTAAGCCATACACGCTTTTCATATTAACAAAAAGTTTTATTGAGGGTTATGTTTTATATTATATTTATTAAACTATAAAATATAAAACTTTAAGGCCAAATTAAAACCTCGAGCCGAAATAGCTCTCGTAAACGATTAGAATCTAAGGAATTGCGAATTGGCACATCAATTTATATTGAAAATCTTAAAAAACCAAATTCCAAATGAAATATGTTACTACAACTGATATCTTTTTATTTCAAAACCTATATATATATATATATATATATATATATATGTATATATATATATATGTATATATATATATATGTATATATATATATATATAAATTATAGAAAGTGTGTGTTATTAAGAATTATTAAATTTATTTTTATACAATGAAGTTTTTTACTAATCATACTTAAAAAAGATGTAGAAACAACAAAAATGTTGTATTATTATTAATTTATAAATTTTTTAAAACTACTCTGAATGAATATTATATGTTCAAAGAAATATATGAAAAGAAGTGAAAAAATTTATTAGATCTTATTTTAGAAAATAAAAAAATACATAGGAAAGGGATGATCAGAGATGTATTAAATTAATTAATTAAATTTTACATGCACCCATATAATTTATTACATAGCATCTAATTATATATGTTTATTAATTTATACACGATTAGAACTATTAGTTATCCACGCCATTGCACGCAAATTTCTGTACAATATTGTACCCGTGAAGTTATTCGAATTTTTTGTACCCATATTTCATGATAATTGATTGATTTATCAGACGACTTAACTAACAATTGACGTACTTCAGACTAGTGTGGAGGAATCCTGAAAACCGTAGGCAATAGCAATTAATGATGTAATTAATGTTGGGTTTGTGTAGTTTAGGAACGGAAGTAAGCATATCTTAGGTACATATTATGTTTGTGTCAGTATGATTAAGAAGCTACAAATACTAAGCCAAATTGCTAGTGGCTCTTATATTCAGCCTACACGCATATTATAAACTTCTGATTCGAATTAATAATATATTCATCCTAAATATTAATTTTGATTGTTTTCCCCATCATAGAAAATATGTATACATACAAGGGTCTGAGAAGTCTACTTCGGATATTAAAGTATCTACTTTTCGGCTATTGTAGTTTAGTTCCAGTGTAAGTCATCGTATGGTTATACTGATCAGTTTATGCCCCTATCAAAGAGGATAAAATACAATCAAAGGTCTGATTAGCCTACTGTTGACGAAAAAAACTGATGGGTTTTACAAAAGTTTTTAAATTTTTATCTAAAGCTATATGATAACTTTGTGTTTAATTCCTGCATTATACTGTGATACTCAATATTTACTAAAGTTTTCAGTTAGAAGTATATTTTTACTAAAACAATTATTGTATTATCTGGATTACCTCTGTACTCCAAACACCGATAGAACATGGAAATTAAAAAAGGGACTGAAATATATTATAAAACTGCATATCGGTTACTTCGAACATAACTATCCTATAATTTTTATGACAAAAAAATCACATATTAGCAGTTATTGTCCATAATGTTCATTGACTTTCTGGACAAAGGTATATCACAGTATTCCCCAGGGCAAGACCAAACACATTTTACCACATGATCATCGGGTTTTCGGCGCTTCCTTTCCCATCTTTCTATCTGTATGTGTTTTTATAAAACAATAATTATGTTGAAATGTAATGTAATCATACCAAATTTAGATCAAATGTGTATGGTAACATGGCCATGTTACTGCAAATAATTATGTGATGGTTTATCTTTACAATATTTAAAATGTCGGCCTTTAATACTTGTTAACATTGAATATGTTTAAAACCAGCAATTTATTCAAGAATTACAAAATTACATATTTTAGATGAATATTATCTACCTCAAGTTATGTAAATTTATTCACAATTAACTAATGTCGAGCAGCTTTACTACGACAAGACATGTGCCCCATTGAGGTTCTATTCAATTTTTGTATTGTTGGGCGATTCACTGAGATTAGAACTATTACTATCCTGACTAATAGCTAGAAACTATACTATCCTGATTATAGCTACAAATAGAATAAAATATAAAATCTGAATTCATCCACTGCGATACACAGAATTAGAATTTTTTTATTTTAAGTTGAAAATTCCCAACAAGAAAAAGATGCATTGATGTATTAAATGGGCTATCCTAATTATAGCTACAAAATAGAATTAAAGATTAAAATCTGAATCATCCACTGCGATACAACAGAATTAGAATTTTTTATTTTAAGTTGAAAATTCCCAACAAGAAAAGATGCATTGATGTATTAAATGGGCTATCCTGATTATAGCTACAAATAGAATTAAAGATAAAATCCTGAATCATCCACTGCGATACACAGAATTAGAATTTTTTATTTTAAGTTGAAAATTCCCAACAAGAAACATGCATTGGTGTATTAAATGGGCTATCCTGATTATAGCTACAAATAGAATTAAAGATAAAATCTGAATCATCCACTGCGATACACAGAATTAGAATTTTTTATTTTAAGTTGAAAATTCCCAACAAGAAAAGATGCATTGATGTATTAAATGGGCTATCCTGATTATAGCTTACAAATAGAATGAAAGATAAAATCTGAATCATCTACTGCGATACACAGAATTAGAATTTTTTATTTTTAAGTTGAAAATTCCCAACAAGAAACATGCATTGGTGTATAAAATGGCTATCCTGATTATATAGCTACAAATAGAATGAAAGATAAAATCTGAATCATCCACTGCGATACACAGAATTAGAATTTTTTATTTTAAGTTGAAAATTCCCAACAAGAAAAGATGCATTGATGTATTAAATGGGCTATCCTAATTATAGCTACAAATAGAATTAAAGATAAAATCTGAATCATCCACTGCGATACACAGAATTAGAATTTTTTATTTTAAGTTGAAAATTCCCCAACAAGAAAAAGATGCATTGATGTATTAAATGGGCTATCCTGATTATAGCTACAAATAGAATTAAAGAATAAAATCTGAATCATCCACTGCGATACACAGAATTAGAATTTTTTATTTTAAAGTTGAAAATTCCCAACAAGAATACATGCATTGGTGTATTAAATGGGCTATCCTGATTATAGCTACAAATAGAATTTAAAGATAAAATCTGAATCATCCACTGCGATACACAGAATTAGAATTTTTTATTTTAAGTTGAAAAATTCCCAACAAGAAAAGATGGCATTGATGTATTAAATGGGCTATCCTGATTATAGCTTACAAATAGAATGAAAGATAAAATCTGAATCATCTACTGCGATACACAGAATTAGAACTTTTTATTTTAAGTTGAAAATTCCCAACAAGAAACATGCAATTGGTGTATAAAATGGGCTATCCTGATTATAGCTACAAATAGAATGAAAGATAAAATCTGAATCATCCACTGCGGATACACAGAAATTAGAATTTGTTATTTTAAGTTGAAAATTCCCAACAAGAAAAAGATGCATTGGTGTATAAAATGGGCTATTAAATACAATAATCATAGTAAAGATTTACTGCTTAGCTTTTATTGAACAAAACACAAGAACAAGACAAAAGGTTCATATTGCCGGTTGTTCATATTTCTTCTGTAACGACCACTTACTTCGGCCGTTGAATTGCAGATGTCTTTACTCTGTTTCGCCTTCCAGTTTTCTTTGTTTAATATAAATCTTTCCGTGAGAGAAGTTCAAAAACTATGATTAGTTACAGAATGAACTATCAGTAAATTGAATTGAAATATATTGTTACTAATTCATTAAAACGTAGGCTTTTTTATCGATTTTTTAAAGAGAGGATTATAAGTTTTTAAGAAAATCTTGCAATTTAAAAGCTCCTTTCATTGGATTAAAATTTTGCTTACATAATTTATAAACAATATGTGCACTAATCACAGCAATTTGCTAAGTAGGGTATATGTTCCATTTCACACGAGGCTGTCATCTCAAGAAATGTCCAAACTGAAGACGAATTATTTATATGAAATGTTTTTATCACTCAAACACAATGGACAATAACCCTCAATGTTGGCATTTTCAATATAATCACACACTTTTTAAAACATTTATAAAGTCAATAATTCAGAAACAAAATAAAATATTATGTGACTAAACCTTATTACAACAATACAACATTTCTTTGTACAGTGGTGAATTGGGGTTAGTTACAATTAATCTGAAATTATGATTATAACGGTAAAATATATTGTATATAAATTTAAACTGCCACCATCCTGATACCCGAAAAGTTATCAAAAAATAAGTAACAATAAATGATGCTTGAGAGTTCTTGACAGTTTGATAGAAACGTGTTGATTCATATTATGCAATTATCAAAGATAAAAATTTGGCCCAAATGAGAATGTTCTAGAACTTGAAGCGATTCATTTGTTAAAATTGGTTAACGAACTCAACCATTATATATAAGAATATTGTCTCTGTACCAGGTTTAAGTCAGAATCTAAAAATATACATGGTAGTGTAGATCATAATTATTTAAACAATTCTTTTTATGTTATGTTTTTTTTATTATACGGCCGCTATCTGAAAACAAGACTTTATATATAACAAGTTAGAATAGTATTTTAAATTAACCGAGAATTCTAAAAAGCTTTTAGTTTTGCGCTATTGTGCATGATAACTGACTAACATTCCTTTTTAATATGGTTTATAACCGCCATTTTTAAAACCTTAATAGGATACCTAAAAAGTGACGTACGAAGGTTGTATACAATTTCGTATTTAATGTTTTGTAAATATTCCTATTACTTTATTATTTTAGAAAGTAAAATTGTTTTTGTAGCATTCATGTCACTTGTTTATATTTTCTGCTTCAAATAATGCATTAAGGAACTAACATAAATTTAAAGAGACTTGGTGAGAACTACGTAGAACTATCAACCAAGAATGGTTCCCCGACGTACCAATCTCGAGCGGCCTGTGACAAGAAGCCAGTGAAAGGCATGACAAGCCTCTATTTATATGACACTCAAGGTTTCAAGTAAATATCTTAGTCTGTCATTTACTAGCTATATTATAAGTACAAAAGTGTATATCCACTGTTACGGAAGGATTACACATTTTGAAATACTTTGTAAATATTTATATAACTTCTGTAGTTTAAGTATAATTAGTGTTAAGTGTAAAGTAAAGCACTGCAAAGCATTAAGGCACGTTCTAAAACTAGCCATAACGTGACATTCAACTTGAGCATCACGTGATTTACAGAAATCTTAGGTTTGTAATACCACAAAAGAAACTGTATTTATTTTATTACATATATATATATAATAAAATTACTGATAAATACATAAAGGCCCTTATAATAACCAGCCTTGTATTGCTAGTTTGCTAAAGTTCTTCCTTTTCAATGCAAGCTATTGAGAGATTGAATGATAAATCGTTGAACAATTTATCTTAACTTTTCAGAGAAGTCTTGATTGTGTTGAACGAATCTTTTGAATCGGTTGTTTCAAAGTTACGCATACAAATAATATTTATGGAAGATAGGATGGTAAAGATTATTACTTCTAGCATGAGTCCATGGATAAAATTCATTTATATTCTATTGTAAGTTGATTTATTTTACAGACAATATAAAAGAATGCAAAAACATAATGTAATACTCCCAACTTGAACCCTAGTTATACCGACTTCAGAACGCTCAAATTAAATGAAAAAAACTTAAAAAAATCATTCATAATAATTAAATCAAATCCAATACCACTCAAATTTTATTAAACAAATATATTACACAACAGATACCAAAATTTTACTTATGCAGACATGTTGCCCTTTTTGTAGTCCTTCATTTATATTGTATATGTATATTGTGTATTGTTTTGTTTATGTATGTACATAAACAAGTACTTTATATCTCAGTAATGATGAATTTGATACATGAAAAATTGAAGATTTATATCTGGGTCTCTGGTTATATTATTACATGTGATTTTGTTTGGATTTCGTCAAGGATTTGGTGAATAAGGTAATAATAATAAAATACCTAAACAAGATTCGAAGAAAGAATCAAGGATGCGTTTGCTGGGAAAAACATAATTTAGACGAATATTTCCGGGCAAATAAATAAAACACATTGAAATTATATAAATTAGATACTTGTCATAAAGTTTGAGAAAAATTCCTTTATTTGTTAGTAATTTTTTATTTTAAGTAGAACTTTATAATTTTGTTTATTTGTAGTTATAAATATTTTTATGAGCATCCTGTATAATCTCTACTACAGGATGGTGTAATACTACATCCTGTATAATCTCTAATGTATAGTTTAAAATTTACACTCTCTACGCATTAGGAAACTAAAATAATTTAAAAACTAACTATTGCAGAGAGGAAAATTAATTAGTACCACTCCAGGGTAAGAAACATACCAAGTGATTATTTTTACTATTGTTATAAACTATATACGAGATAAATTCATACTAATTTATTTTACAGTTTGGACGAAATTAATAACAAATATTTGGTTGCGGGAACTATAGACTCATCCAGAACCAATGCGACATAGAGTTGCAAGGACAAAAACTGACTGTAGGATAAACTTCCGGATAATATCATTCTATTGCGCCTGTATAAATGATCAAAGGAAGTTGAAGTCTGCAGCCAATTTCACAAGTTTACAACATTGCTTTTGGCATGGCCTGGGCAGTGGAATGAAAAATAAACAAATAGAGTCTCTGTTACCTAGTTCTGCTTGTCTCATAGTTTAAATTACACTCTCTACGCATTAGGAAACTAAAATAATAATAAACTAACTATTGCAGAGAGGAAAATTAATTAGTACCTCCAGGGTAAGAACATAACCAAGTGATTATTTTTTACTAATGTTATAAACAGGAGTCCATTTCAGGAGCACAAATCAGATTGTAGGATCATTATGTCATAAACTATTCATAATTTAAGCTATAAAATATTTATTTGTATATAACAAATAACTATGTAAATTATATTAAATCTTTTAAGGCCTGTTTATAAACTGGTTGCAATAGGGTATGAACAGTTGACGATTAATTCTCTAGCCTTTTTGATTTGGGTAGTTGGAGTCCAATCAAGGGCGTCGGTTATGAGTTAGTTTTGAAAGGGGTCATAACTCAACAGTCAAAATTATTTTGAAATTCTAGATTTAAAGTTTTTTGTAAATTATTTATTAGACGAATATACTTTAGTTACAATGTTCAAACTGAATCTGTTCCAAAAGTAACAGATAGTGACTTATGTGCTACAAAGACGTTTTCAGCGAGGATGCAAATTCGTTTTTATGTAGCTTACCTTCAAAAGGAGAAAAATTAAAGATTATTTTAAATTGAGTATTACATTTTTATTCTTTTAGTATTTTAAAATAAAGGAAATTTTTTAGATTTTAATTTTGACATAAGAAGTAATGTTAATTTAATTCATTTTATTAAAAGCAAAAAAAAAACATTGTTTAAAAAAATGTACTGTAATCAAGGGGTTAAATCTTAATATTTTAGATCTTCTATGGATTATTTTATTTAATATTTTTTAATTTCAATATTTAGTAAAAATTTTATTAATAAACTATTTTTAAGGTATTGGACAATGTAATCTGTATATACACACCATTAAACGTAGAAATATATTTTCAAAACAAGAAACATAAGTTCAGATAAACTAATGAATTTAATATATAAAGGATAATATATAGGATAATATATAGGATTTTGTGGGTTATCTAAAGTTATAAATAAGCGCATGCCAATAAAATATATATATATATATATATATATATATATATATATATATATATATATATATATATATATACAGGGTGTATATTATGTCTGGAAACACCCAAATATATCCTTTAATAATTTAAATATAAATTTGAAACCTCTTACAAACGTGATAGAGATTGGGCATCTACTTTTTGGAACAATGTTTTGTTATGTCACACCAACGAATATTCTTAATTGGAAGCCTATACCTTGGAAGGTAATAGCTTACTGAATTGAATGCCACAAAACCGCATCTCAAGGGAATTATTCTATCAGAAAATAGAGCATTTTTAGTATTGAAAATTTACTGATGTTCAACAATGTAATTTTAACATAGTTCTTGCCACAAAATGTGTTACACTAATTTTTTAGCATTTTTTTAAATGTTCAATTAAATAAAACAAAAATTTCATTTTAAGCTGGTTCTATTAGCACAAATTTGCCAGTTTTTTATTACAGTACAATTATGGAAATACTTATGTTATTGATTTCTTATTACAAATAAAAAAATAATGTATGCTGTTAGAAAAGTCTTACAAACAAACGTTTTACCTGCATTTGGTGTCAAAGCAATTGTTCGAACTGTGTTCCTTCACGGTTTGCAAAGAGCCAATCTTGTGTAAAATGATTCGACAGAGTTGCCTAACATTTCTTCAGTTATTAAAGCAATCTCCTCTATAATCCTGTTTCTTAGGTCTTCCAAATTATGAGGCTTTCTTCTATAAACATTGGATTTTAAATGACCCCATAGGAAATAATCGATTGGTTGACAAATCCGGAGATCTTGGAGGCCATTCGACTTCTCCTCTTCGGCCAATCCATTTATGAGGAAACCTTAAATCCAAATACTCTCTTACCTGTCTCCCATAATGGGGTGGAGCACCATCCTGCTGAAGACCATACATTATCAAAGTATTCTCCTGATGCAATTTGAATAGCTGGGATTATTTCATTTTGGAGCATATTGTAGTAAAGTTCGGCATTTAAATTTCCATTGATGAAAAAGGGTCCAACAATTTTGCTACCCTAAATTTCCATACCATACGTTCAGTTTTTGTGGTTGCTGTGAATGGGACTCAGTAAATCCAATGTGGGTTTTCACTAGCCCAGTAAACGGCAATTGGTGCCTGTTAACATTGCCATTTAGGAAAAAAGTTGCCTCATCAGAAAATAGTATGTTGGTCAGAAAATCTCTATTGTTATCACATTTGCGCATCACAAGTTCACAAAACTCAACTCTTCTGTCGTAATCATCCTCACTTAACTGTTGGACTAAATGAACTTTAAATAGTTTGTATTTATTAATTTTCAAAATCTTACTCACAGACATAGGGTGCATATCATGTTGCTGTGCAGCTTTTCTGAGCGATGTATGTGGGTCTTCAATAAATGTTTGCAAAACATCTAGTGCATGTTCTTCATCTGTTGCAGATTGTATCCTACCCGACTTTGGCCGATTACGTACACTCCCTGTCCATTTCAAACGCTCAATAGTTTTTGATATTGTTGAAACACTTATGGGATTCCATTTCTGGGAAAGTGTCATTAAACAAATTACAAACTTCCGATAAGATCTTTGACGATCGCCATATCCTCGCATCATCAACAGAGTAATTCGTTCTCTTTCAGACAATTCCATTAAAAATGCCAAATAAAAACTGAACTACTGTAATTAGATAACTTGTTGACAGCAATGCTTCAGAGACACTGATTAACTCGACAGGAATGATATGACCTTTTGTCCATTTGTAATTCCCAAGCTTAGACCTGTCTAGTGAAAGCTCCATGCTCAACAAACTGAAAACCTGTAGACCAGATGATTAATAACACAATAATGTTTCTCATAGGCTAGTGACCTTTGTCTCTTTAAACCTTCCTGCTGACTGGAAAACACCAAGTACAGATTCATAAGTAATCAGAGAAAAATGACTCATAAGTTTTTATTCATTGTAATAAAAACTGGTAAAATTTGTACTAATGAAACCAGCTTAAAAATAAATTGTTTATTTTATTTTAATTGAACATTTAAAAAATGCTAAAAAATTAGTGTAACACATTTTGTGGCAAAGAACCATGTTAAAATTACATTGTTGAACATCAGTAAATTTTCAATACTAAAAATGCTCTATTTTCTGATAGAATAATTCCTTTGAGATACGGTTTGTGGCATTCAATTCAGTAAGCTATTACCTTTAAAATTTTTGTATCACAAGGTATAGGCTTCCATTAAGAATATTCACGATACCCTCGGCAGGACGTCCCCCGTTGGTGTGACATAACAAAACATTGTTCCAAAAAGTAGATGCCCAATCTCTATCACGATTGTAAGAGGTTTCAAATTTATATTTAAATTATTAAAAGATATTTTTGGGTGTTTCCAGACATAACATACACCCTGTATATA
>NW_025778195.1:0-80153 GCF_021130785.1 Homalodisca vitripennis
GGTAATAATGTTAGTTTATTCTAAATGATATAAAATTACATAATTATTCTAACTTATAAAATTATATAAAAATCTCTTTAACATGATTTTTTAAATGTACTATACCTAAGGGTCTTTAAAGCAGGGGGCAAAACATTATATATTTCCGGTCAAAAGTAGCTAAAACCTTTCTTGCCAATTTTATAGGCGGACCCTAGGCAAATGAAGTAGGCTGTCCTGCCGAGTACTGCGAGAATTTTTTTCATGTCTAAAAATAAGTTTTTTCCTGAGATATTTAGGTTTGCCAGTCTGAAGAACCCTGTGGATTAGTTGGGCAGTCTGTAAGTCACAGCAATTTCCAATTGATAGTACCTTAGAGCTTAATCTAAATTCACTGATGTGATCAAATTTCTTGAGATTATAAACAAATCTCAGAGCTCTGTTTTGCAATCTAGTAAGAACCGTGACATACTCCTGAGACAAACAACGAGCAAAAGATGGAAGAGCGTAATATATAGTGGGAAAAATTATTGAGCGGACAATTTCTAGCTTAGAAGACACAGGCAGTACTTTTCACACATCTATAAAGGGTTTTCAGTTTGGTCACAACGCTGTTACATATGGATTTTACATGGTTCGCAAAATCAAGATTGGAATCCAAAGTAACTCCAAGGATTTTTAGAGAACTGTTCATAACTAAAGGTTTGCCATCCAAAAGTGGACTAACTGACTAACTCAGTTTATCCATGCTTATGTTTCGTTCCACAACCCATGGTTGAAAAATAGTCATTCAGCTCTTTAGGTGAAAATTGATGAGGTTTTTTCTTCATTTGCATTCAGAATTCCACCAGCCCGCAACGTAGCCCAAAACTTCTTTGTGTTTTTTATGTTTAAATTATCGGCGAAATACTTCTTTTTCGCCAATCTTACAGCCACATTGAGTGCGTTTACGAGCCTTACAGTATTCGAGTCTCGATTCTTGGGGGTTTTTAGGGAAAGATAGACATTTTTACACCTATTCTTCTTTTGTGTAAGGTCAATCAGGTTGGAGTCCCTCCAAGGAGCTTTTTTTCCCTGGTTATTCTCTTTCGCACCATAGGGGCACACACGTCAAAGATTTGAATAATATTTGAAGTTAAATTATTAGTTGATGGTCATCTACGTCTTCCAGGGGTTATTATGTCTTCCCAACAAAAACTAGAGGCAGTCTCAATAAACTTCTCATAATCAAAATCTCTAAAATTGCGATATGATATGAACTTAGCCTTGGATTTCGGTTTCTCACATAAACACGTCACAGTATATCAGCTTGTTGTCCGGTGATACGTTTACCATTGTGCTCCAAGATATTGGAGGTGTCCGACTATTCCTACATCTGGATTAAATTCTTATCTACAATTATGACGTCAATAAGAGACGATGTACTCTCAGTGATGCGAGTGGGTTCCCTAACTATTTGGACGAGACCCAAAGATTGAATAATTTTTCTCGAGATATTTCACATCTGCTCTTCTCCTGTCCAGGAAATTCACATTCAAGTCACCCAACAAAATCACTGAATCTACCTTGGGTGACATGTCAATAAACAAAGCATGAATGAAAGAACTTATGCAAGAATATGGCGCAGCTGGTGGTCTAATATGCAATACAGACACATAGCTTCTGACCCTTCAGACTAAACCAAGCCACATATATATTCAATGCCAGTATCCACGTTGAGAAGTCTAACAGGAGTAAACTTAATAATGCAACCTTACATACAGAACTACACCTCCTCCACGACCCATCAGAGACGGCCTATCGCAACGATGAAGTGTGTAGCCCGGCACATTGAACACATACGAGGGAACATCAGCGGATAGCCATGACTCAGAGACCCCCAACAAGTCAAATTGAAAATCATCAACAACCGAACACAACTCTGCAAAACCTGTGTTAAGCGATCTAAAATTTACATGCGCTACTCTACAACAAGTGGCAGTCGCTCGATCTCGTTTCCCGACTGGATTATACTCACCGGGGCACAATCATTAACAGGAGATACGTGAGGACTGGGACAGATGACATCTGGAGCAATCTCACTTCCACACCGGGCGTGACAGGCCTCATACACTATTTTCGGTGACTGAAAAATCAACTCCCCCATACTATTATTCCCGTTTCGATTGAGGTGTCTCCCGTCACGGGAAAGATGATAGTTTCGGATAACATCGCTGTTGTTGAGAAACTCAACATTGAAGTTATTACACATGAGCATTAACTGTTCATTTAAGTGGAAAAGTGCTTGCTTTTTGATATCCCTCCTTGTAATAATACTATTTAAAATAACAGTAGCATTAGGAAAAGTTCGTTTGGCAGTACTCAACAGGTCCGCGAATGCGTGGAGCACCGCTCTCTTGCCACAGCCCCCATTGTAGCCAGGGCCACCGTTGTATCCGCGAACTTGGTTATTAGTAGTTCCAACAAAAATGTATATTATCTCAGGTTGTGCTGATTTATACTTACTGATCTTATCTCTAATGTGAGATATTCTAGCCCCTGGATTTATATCCACAATAGCCCCTCTCTCTTCACATTTTTTCCCAGAATAACGCAAAAAAGAATCACCGATCAGCAAAACATTGGACATGGTCTTTTCCTGATATGTTAAATTTAATTCCTCTCTAGACTCAGCACTGACTTTGCCACTAGAAACCTTTTCTCTTACAAAAGGCAAGGAAACATTTCCACGAGCAAAGGCTTCTTTACCTCCTTTAAAGTTACTATTCTTAGTTAACTTAACTGACAATTTTAGGTTTGTTTACTGACTTCTGATACCATTTCCCTGATGCATTGCATACTGTTGTGTAATTTACACTATTATCCCCCTCAGCAAGGGACTCAAAACGATTTATACATTTCACAGTGGCACCATCTGTCAAAGAATTTACAGTTTTTATTAACCTTAAAACTACGTTGTTTTTTATTGAATTTTACAGTTTTCCATTCATTAGAAACATCCCTCGGTCTGACTAAATCTACATTGGTATCAGAATTAGAGGCCATCTTAATGGTAACAGTTGCAACAGTGGCTGCCAAATCAATCGGATCTCCTACAGTTGTGTCTGTCACAGTCAAGACACACTTGTCTACAGACACAGTGCTTTGATTCCCATCCTTAAACAGTGAATACCAATCACAAAAAGTAAGACCATTTTTATGAATATTGCAAAAACCCTCTTTTATAAATTTAGCATTAACCAGGACACTTAGACCACATTCGTAGCTGTTATTTTGTTGAGCACAACTCAACTCACAGAGTCTATCCTTCGTGAATCCAAGTTTACTAGTTACTAGCTTAGCAGCCTCCATATTAGCGCCTTTAATTGAATCAAGGTGGTATACTGACTGCCCACAAACATCAACAAACAATAAACTCCAGTGAGAGCCAGTATCCGCCTTTAGTGCCGCTACACTATCGCTGATGCATAAGAATGAATAGTCAGACTTAAACAATTCTAAGTTACCTAAAAGAACATTTACATCAGTATCACTACCATGCTTTTACCATTTGAGATACAGAGGGGCCAATGAAAATTACCTTACTTGTATTTTTACTATCCTTACTATTAAACGTTTTCAAAGTAAGAATCTAGAATTTTGTTATCAACCCATCTATTACTGAGCCAAGATTTTTCTTCTACCGCCTTAATTGACGACTTCAATTCCTTTACACGATTTGATAACTCTAGTTTCTGTTTATTACTAGTTTCTAAATCTGTACTTAACTTAGCTATGATTAGATCCTTCTCATTAACAACGTTTTTTTTAAAGATAAACATTCATCAGACATTTTTTAAAATCATCCCTAACTTTTATTAAGCTAGAAGAGACAACATTATTCTCCTTAATTACAACGTCTTTTTCTTCTCGGACAATGTCTAATTCACTGTATGATGCATTTAGGTCAGAGTGTCTTCGTTGTTTCTCACGCTCCAGTCTGGTTTCAAGAGTTAAAATGTCACACTTTAAATTTTCAATAACGTCCTCAAATGTTTTTGTGGTAGTCAGAGCTTTGTCCAAAAACTTGAGTAAATTGAATATGTCCGACTCAAAGTCAAAAACATTGATATGAGGATTGTTAGCCTCTAGTTTTTTTAAATTAACACAAATGCTTGTAACTAAAGTTTCTGTGTCACCGTCAAGATTCTCTGAGTTAGTAAACATTTCCTCAATCACATTTATTGCAACGTTTGACATACCACGTGTAAGGTTTTGTAGGGTTGGTTTAGTTTAAGATTAAGGTTGTGACATATTTTGAGCAAGCGTTGCTGTGAGAGGATTTAATAATAGGTTAGATTGGCAGTACAAATACCCTCAAATGAACCAACACATTTATTTGTGACAACATTTCATTAAATTGATTAATTGATTGCGTCAATCGACATGTTAAGCACAAAACTTAATGTCTTAATACTTTGAAGACATATTTAATATTAAATTATTCATTACAATTTATTTTGAATTTAATTCATTATAACATTTACTAGTAATTTTGTAGTGTTGCAATAATAATGAGTTCATGGACTAACATGAGAAACTTTCTTTAAAATAGCTAAACATTTACATGAATTTATATTTTCGAAATTGTGAACATTTAAATAGATATGGAATTGAAAATGATTAATGAACCCTAAAATATACTAAGTTCTTAAAATTACTTACATTTTATTTCACATCACACTTATTACGCCTAGAGATATTTTTCCGCACACGAACACAAACACTCCCGAACTTCACTTTACGAATTCCCGTCCTCGACTTCCACCTCTCCTCCTTGTTCTTCAGTTTTGATGTTCTTCTCCCGCCAGCTCATTGACCACGCCTCTGCCAAATCTCTCCATCATAATTGGTGAGTAACAATTTTCCATATCAGCATGGCTGTCCCTTACATTGTCGCACGGTTTTTACAAATAAGCATTTCCTGTTTGTTCACCATCGGCGTCTGGGCGGATGTGCGTATCTACTTACATCCGGAGGATGTTTGTCTCGAATTGCAATACGAGACTTCCTTTCCAGCAAACTATCTGTACATCTATTCTATGAACTTTATTTTACTAATAATACATATGTCTTACATTCCCCTGGCTTAATGACGATTCTACCTACGAATCGTACTTATTGTCTAATTTAGGTTATCCATTTGGTAGTCACGTTCATGTACTGTAGGCTTCAGGAATTTTATTTTGATGTTGTTAATGTGGATGAAGTAGAGGTCTATAAAAAGAAGTAGTGTTATTATAGAAGTCCAGGCTAATAAAATGTACAAAATGAGTTCCATGTTGTTTACTATGTTTTTGTCGTCGTGCTTTAGCTGGAAGTGGTGTTGTCTTTGTAGATTGTGAACAAAGCAGGTGAATGCGCAGGTAGCTCGGAGAGTAGGTAGTGTTGTTGTGTTGAGAATGCTGTGTAGACATCTTCCTTGTTGTCTGCCAAGTCATGTATTTGGTGTTCCGTCGCAATGTCATAACACCATTCGAAGAAATCTCCGACGAACGTGAGCGATCTTCTGTTTCTATCTGGTTGCTGTCTTTGGATGAATGGGAGGTGTTCTGCTACCATTTGTTGATGTATGAGGGTTTCTAATGTAGAAAGGTTGTTCTGTATCTTGCAATAGGTTTGGGAGTTGTTGAGGTTTTAGGGCAGACATTTAGAGAGGGTTCGTTTTTAGGTAAATTTTGCTGTGTGTTGAAAGGAATTTTGTATAATATAGGGATGGAATCTGGTATAAGGTAGTGTCTGGGACATTGGAGTGAAGTACGCTCCTTTGAAGATTTGTACTAGAGGCTTATTGGGTTCTTCTGTGTTGTGGGTTGATGTGCTGGCAAAGGTGGTCGAAAGAGGCATGGCAAGTGCTGTGAGTAGTAGTACGAAGTGCTGTGAAGACTTCATTTGTCTCGTGGGTGGTCGGGAACGGTTAGAGTGCTGTAGACTGGTGTCTTGTAGATTGGTGTCTTGTAGACTGGTGTCTCAGGTTTTAGTTGGCTTTTTGGTGTCGTAATTCTAAAACTAAATATCTACAGGTTACATATACATTTCAGGTTAATATTTTATAATTAATACACATTTATGTCTAAGGTTTTTATTTACAGAAATCTTTTAATGACCTCTCGATGGTGTGTCGTATTTCCCTAGCTCTATGTAATAATGTTTTTACTAAGCATCTTAATCTCTAGTGTTCTTAAATAAGGTTCGATATTATGTTAATTTATTATATTACAAAACGATACTACGCACCTTTGTTTCTGAGGAATATGTAATAACCCTTCTTTGTGCTTATTGTCCATAGTCATTATTATGATCATAATATATGTTGCCTAATCAAGGCTGTATAGTTTGTTAATGAGCAATATTGCTGTGCTAATACATACTATGTTAAATATATGTTACTTTCCTTCAATGTTAGATTAGCTATGTAATAAAACATGTTATATAAGTCATTTACATGTCATATATTGAAGTATTTGTTTATCCTAGGATTATATAATATAGAACATGTATGTCTTTTTCTTTGAGATGCATCTCAGGAAAATTGAGTCCTTGTAGGGTATATTATGTTAACACTGCTATCTACTAACTTAAATAAATATGATATATGTAGTACACTTTATCATATTTTATATTCTTTATTACTAGGCTATGTATACACGTATCCCTCAGGTAAGTATAATATGTACGTTGTGTCAAGTTAGAGTACGCTTTGTTACTGTAGTAAACGAGTACGTGGGAAACATTACTTGCATACTAAGCTGTCTGAACCACCAGGGCCCTTGGCGACCCAGACCGCTGGTACAAGGCAATGCCCCCTAGTCATAGTCACAACACAGTCGGTGTAGTATAGCGTGGGAAGTTAGTTGAGTTAGCAGAAAACTTATCTGCCTGGGAGACATACCAGAGTCACGGTCAAGTCTTACTAGCCAGTCTAAGTACGGTTCCCGTGGGTTACAGGCTCTGCTCGTGTCGTGTCGTGTGTGCTGTGTTAGTGTCCTGTGTATTGGGATTATCTATACCAATATCTTTGGTACGTGTAACCTATCACTTAATCACTAAATTACAGTAAACCTCACATTAAAATACAAAGTTAGGGCGTTTTAATTTTCTAAAACTTTTATGTCTTTATTCTCTATCGTTTTCCGACACAACATCGAGATTTTAATATACATTTTTATTTCTGTTAGACTTACTTCAGTGACTCTCAAGGTTATATAACGTTATAATGAATCATTCAAACCGTAATCAAGTTAACCGGTCTCTCAACTCCTGGAGTATAATAATACCTATTCTTTAAAGCGATTCTTGCGTGACTATGTGGTAGCTTTTTAACCTCATATATTATGAAAGTATTGCGAAGATACTTTTCACTCTCTTCAAATTTTTCTACAAGGCAGTGAGTGCATAGTGATGTTCATGAGAAATATTGCATATATTATTCTTGAATATTTTATTATTGCTCAAGTCCCTTCATATTTGTTTTATATTCTCTTATAGAATAATTTCATTCTAGCAACATGTATTGGTTGTTCTGTTAACCTTCCCCTGTGGTAAATTTCTACTGCATATGTCACTTCGTTTAATTTTTTTCTTGACAACGAAAGGACCTCTAAATGGTGTTTGAAATTTACTATATTTTTTTTGTGTGGTCTTTCGGGAAATGGACCAAGACTTCATCGCCGGGGTTTAAATCCAAATGAGTTTTGTCACGGTCAAAGTATTTCTTTTGCGCTTCCTGGGCTTTTTTCATGATTTTCGGCATATCTTTGCGTATTTGCTCTAAAATTTCTATATTTTCCAACACCATTTTTTTCGGGATTAACCTGTAAATATATACAATCAGACGGTAAGTTAGCTTCGTAACCAAACATTAGGTAGTGCGGTGTGTAGCCTGTTGAAATGTTTACAGACGTGTTGTAGGCAAAGGTAACTATTTGTACGTATTTTGACCAAGTTTGGGGTTTTTCCCACAACGTAATGAGATATTGCCTTGATTAGCGTGTGGTTGTATTTTTCAACCGCACCTTTGTACTTGTGACATATAAGCAGCGCCTGGCCTTTGTTCAATCCCGAGTGCATTTAGTAACTGTGAAATTACAGAATTCATAAAGTGCGTTTCCTCTGTCATGATTAATAATTCTAGGAAATCCAAATGTGCAGAATAGATTTAATAATTTTTTGCGCTACTGTGTTCGCATCTGCATTTCTACAAGGGGTTGCAAATGCCATTCTAGTGCAGGCATCGGTTGCAACTAGGATATATTTGTAACCATTACTTTTTGTAATATTACCTACAAAGTCTATTGTTATTCTGTCAAAGGGTTTTATGGAGGGTGGAATAGGTTGTAGTAGGCCGTAATTTTTGTTCGTTTTTTGCCTACGTAGTTGAACATTCTTCACAAGATTTTGTATATTGGAGGATATCACGGTACATATTCGGCCAGTGATATCGTAATTTTATTTTTGAAGCTGTTTTGTAATGTGATAAGTGTCCACCCGTGTAGGGGTTGTCATGGAATATTTTTAATATTTCTTATGTTTGTTTTTGGGGTATAGCCAATAAGTTTCTAGTTTCTTGTCCGTTGAAGGTTTTGAAATATAAACAATCCATCTATTTCTTCGTAATGTCTTGAAGCCCGTCTGATTTTTTTATTTACCGCCTCAGGTGAGGTCATCGCAAGGCGTATTTGTTTTAAATAACTGTCTTGAGCTTGTAGTAGGGGTAGATTTGTCTGTATTAAAGTATTGACAGTTAAACACACGTCCGTAAATTCTTCATCCAAAGGTTGTTCTAAAGGATTTCTGCTTAAGGCGTCTGCTAACACGTTTGTAGCGCCACGTTTATGTTTTACTACAATGTCGTAGTCTGTTAATGAACAGTGCTAATCTGTTTAATCTAGTGGAAGTGTGCTTAAAATTTTTATAAAACTGTAATGCGGCACAGTCCGTATAAACTGTTGTTTGTCTACCAAGCGTGAATTCTCTGAAGTAGTTCACAGCATAGGTTAGTGCTAGCATTTCACGTTCAGCATTACTGTAACGCATTTGGGTATTTGAATATTTTTTTGACATGTAATAAATTGGGTACATTCTATTATTTTCTTCATCTAACTGTACTAACGCTGCTCCGCATCCAATCAAACTGCTATCTACATAAATGTGTGCTTCCCTGTTTGTCCTTCCAATGTGATAGTAATGGTGGGTTTTGTCAAAATTTGTTTGATTTTTATAAAAAGCCTGTTCACATAGATCCGTCCATTTAAATGCCATGTTTTTATTTGAATCTTTTATTATCTCAGTAAGGGGTTGTGCTATTTTGGCATAATTTTGGATGAATCTGCGGAAGAATCCCTGAGCATCCTAAAAATTGTCTCACTTGCCTTACACAAGTTGGTCTTTTAAATTCGGTGATAGCTTTCTACTGACTGTTTTTGGGGTAAAATGCCTTCCCGTGATACCTCGTGTCCTAAAATGTTTACACTTTTGTAGAGAAATTTACACTTTTTTGTATTTAGTTTCAAATTAGCTTTTTCTAGTTCTTCTAATATAGTTTCTAGATTATGTAAGTCATTTTCAAATGAGTCACCATAACAAATTAGGTCATCCACGTAACAGATGACTTTATTATAAAGGTGACGGTTTAATATCGCATTCAAGGCTTTACTAAATAATGTGGTTGAAGTTGAAAGTCCCATCGGCAGTCGGCAAAACTGTAGAAGTCTATCAGGTGTTTTTATGGCTAGGATGTGCCTATCTTCTTTCCTAACCTCCATGGAATAAAATGCATTTTTAAGGTCTAATTTTGTAAATGTGTGCGCTTTGTTCAAAGAGCTTAAAACCAGGTTTACTGAAGGAATGGGGTGGGCATCTGTTTTCAACTGTGCATTAACCTTCCTGAGATCAGCTACCATTCTGTCGCTTCCATCTTTATTTTTCACTAAAAATACTGGGCTTGCATATTCTGTGTAATCCTGACATTCCTCTAATATTTTTGCTTGTACTAAATCGTCCAATAATTTGTTTAATTTTTCCCTTTCTGTTTTACTCTGCCTATACGGTGGTGAGTTTACAGGTTTCGTATTCGGTTTTAATTCAAGTTTTAACAGGAGGTATGTTTTGCAGGAGTTAAATCGATTACCTTTGTTGTAAATATGTGTCTGTATTTTTGTAAAACGTCAAGGACTTTTTTGTGTTCTTGGAGGGTTAAATGTGGTGAGATATCAAATACTATGCCGTCCTTATCTGTCAATATTGTTTTTTCCTGTGTCACTTGTAGTGGGATGGTGTTCCAGGGTAGGCTGTGCTTCAAGAGTTGGGTAATGTATATGTCCTATCGTAGTATATGCGGGTTATCCTCTTTGGGAAATTTGATGCATTATAAATATTTACAATTGTATCTGCACCATCTTCCCCTTCTGAAAGATATGCATGACATTTCTTTTTTATTCTTAGATTCCTATCTGTTTCGATGGCTGTTCGAGACTCTATGCCTTTTAAGGAGCTAATCCTAATATGCTGATGTGGTGCTATAATTATGTCTCGTGGGGCTGTTACATCTGTTATTTGCTGTACTTCTAACTCCTGTGTGTTTTTAAAATTCTTGATGTCCTAACTGCCACTGTTCATTCATAGGTATTATATGTTCAATCTGATATTTGGTAATTTTTATTGTTTTATTTTTATAGTTTAACTCCACGCAGTTCTGAAATAGGAATATGTTACCTTACCAATATTGGGCTGTTTAGATCAGGTGTCACATAAAACGTGTCTTCAAGTATTACTTTGCCAATTTTTATGGCGATTTTTGTCGAACCCAAAACTGTTAATGGTATACCGTTAGCCGATATCAACGAGGGTATGTTGCTAGTATTTAATTTTGTTGCACAAAACTAGGTCTGCTCTAATAAATGTTTATGTTTACATCCTGTATCTATAATGCAGGGTACTGGATGTCGAGGGTTTGTGGTCAAGGCTACGTCTATTGTTAGGGACAGGTATCTTCTTCGTGGTTTTATTTTTCGCAATTAAATATGAGTTCATAAATATCCTCTAATAATAATTTTTTATTTTTCCTCGGTCTGTGTATCCTGTCTTGCGTTATTTCTTGCAAGTTAGTACAATCTATCATATTCTGTTTCTTCTGTTGCTCTATGTGATTTAAAATCTGTTATAGTGTCTATGTCAATGGTTTCTTTTCTTCCAATCCAGTATGTGTGTTTACCTCCCCCATACTACAATCTGGGTCCTGTTTTACGTGCGCTACCCCCTTTAATACGCTAGGTGTTGTCTGTCGTGTGAAATTTTCTGAGACTGCAAGGTTTTTTGTAAAGCTGGGTTTATTTAAATTTGTTGTCCCCGAGGGGTTTGGTTCACTTAGGGTTGGGGTTGGATTGAACGCAGATTGAAGTTTCATGGTGTGTATAGGCTTCTGCATAATAGGTTGTTCAATTTCTTGAATCTTCTTTAAGGGTGGAAATTCTTGATTATAATCTATGGCTTTAAATATCACTTCTGAACTGGTCTTTCCAGGGGTTGATAGTGGTAGTATTTTTGGGTTAGTTGGAGTAAATGTCATAGACTTTATACATTTGTAAGTTTGTCGATTCCTTTGGTTAAGATCTATGGTGTTATTTGTTTTCGCTTTTGATAAGGGGGAAGTTCGGTAAGGGTTAGTGTGACCTCCCCCTATTTCCCGTTTTTTTGATGATTTTGTTTATAATAATTAGACTTGTAACATGATTCGATATTGTGGTTTGTTCGCTTGCAGTACCTGCAGAAACAGCTCTTGTGTATTGTTGGTTTTAGGTGCCAAGCAGTTTACTTTGGGTTTGAGAAGTTAATGAACGTTGCTTGAAACCAGCATTGTTCATTATTATGGTTGTCTTTACGGCAAATAGTGCAATACCTATTTTGTCTAGCAGGTTGTATTTGGGAATGGTTTTGTCTTCTCCTATCACTGAAAGTAACGTCTTTAATCATAGGTGGCCTTTGGGTTTGTTTGGGGTAGTTTGAGCTTTCCATATATCTATTCTGGTGAGGACTAGGTGTTCTATCATATCTTGGCTTATATTTTGAGTTTGCATTACGGGGATGGAGACCTTTCGTACCTGTGGTTATGATTTGAAATTTGGTTTGTAGTTAGGGTAGCTACTAAATTGGTTAGGGTGTTTAACTTCTGTTTGTAGTTTATGGATGATGTTTTTGTTGATATAAGGGTGTACTATAGGGTCTGTTTGCCTGCAACCCTATTGTACCTTTCTTTGTTTTTCATTTGTGTTAGAATTAGCTGTTCTGTAATTATTAAATTATTCTCTAGATCACTTAAGGTGTCGTTTTTCAGGCCTATAACTCGTTCACAGATTTCTGGTTTTAGTCCTTGTATGATAAAATGTATAATTTTGCTTGTCCTGTATTGTGGGGTCATATCTTCGGCATATTGTTAATATATCTAAAAAATAGGTTAGTGTTGGCTCGTTCTCTCCCTGTATTTTGTGTTCTAAAATAATTTGTAGACTCTGGGTTTGTGCTAATGGAGTGAAAGCCTCTATGAAACTTTTAGCAAGTTGATCCCATTGTATAACTTCCCCTCGTTGTTTTTGCTTGTAGTATTTGAACCAAGTTAGTGCTGTGCCTGATAAAATGCGCTGGGAATAAATTAATTTTAGTGTTATCTGTCCATCTGTTTGAAGTTGCTGCCACTAGGAATTTGTCTAAAAAATCTTGTGGATTTTCACTCTGGAGACCTGTGTAAGTCCCAGCTGATATTAACGGAATGTTTTCCCCCATGGTTTGCTGTGTTAGTTCTGTAAAGTAGTGTGAGTGGCTCGTAATGTTGTGCTAAGGTTGGGGGTGCTTGTGTCTTGATGTCCGCCTCAGGGTTATGTACTATGTCGTATAAATTTGTTCTCTGCACTAGAAAATCCTCGATTGTAGCTAGATCCTTATAGTTTTCCCTGTCCTCTTCACTTAGGTGAGTTTTTCGTGTAGTTAAATTATTAAATATGGTTTTAATATTAGGGTGACTTGCGCTTATACGTGTTAAGTTCTTAAGTGCCGCTAGGATAGGTCTGAGGTCTGCTACAGTGTCTGTGTCTCTAGATAGTATTCCATTTTCATTTAATATTTTTATTATGTCCACTTTTGGAAGTCCTATATGTGTCTAATGGTATTAAATCTTCATGTAGTATGGTTCCCATTTAATTATACATGTCCATTGACGTACCTCGTTAGTTTACTTGGCGTTACTCTAATTACGGGTTTGAAAATATTTTTGAGTTATTGGAAATTTAATTTATCTTTCAGGTAAATGAGTTGTTTGTCACTGAAGTAGGCTATTTTCGTTAAATACTTTCTTATAAATATTATTTAGTTCTAAATTTATACCTAGCATATGAAACTATGTGCTTGCCCATGTGAGGAATTTGAATGCCAATCGAGTTTTAGCGCCTCCACCATGTAAGGTTTTGTAGGGTTGGTTTAGTTTAAGATTAAGGTTGTGACATAATTTTGAGCAAGGGTTGATGTGAGAGGATTTAATAATAGGTTAGATTGGCAGTACAAATACCCTCAAATGAACCAACACATTTATTTGTGACAACATTTCATTAAATTGATTAATTGATTGCGTCAATCGACATGTTAAGCACAAAACTTAATGTCTTAATACTTTGAAGACATATTTAATATTAAATTATTCATTACAATTTATTTTGAATTTAATTCATTATAACATTTACTAGTAATTTTGTAGTGTTGCAATAATAATGAGTTTCATGGACTAACATGAGAAACTTTCTTTAAAATAGCTAAACATTTACATGAATTTATATTTTTCGAAATTGTGAACATTTAAATAGATATGGAATTGAAAATGATTAATGAACCCTAAAATATACTAAGTTCTTAAAATTACTTACATTTTATTTCACATCACACTTATTACGCCTAGAGATATTTTTCCGCACACGAACACAAACACTCCCGAACTTCACTTTACGAATTCCCGTCCTCGACTTCCACCTCTCCTCCTTGTTCTTCAGTTTTGATGTTCTTCTCCCGCCAGCTCATTGACCACGCCTCTGCCAAATCTCTCCATCATAATTGGTGAGTAACAATTTTCCATATCAGCATGGCTGTCCCTTACATTGTCGCACGGTTTTTACAAATAAGCATTTCCTGTTTGTTTCACCATCGGCGTCTGGGCGGATGTGCGTATCTACTTACATCCGGAGGATGTTTGTCTCGAATTGCAATACGAGACTTCCTTTCCAGCAACTATCTGTACATCTATTCTATGAACTTTTATTTTACTAATAATACATATGTCTTACACACGCGTCAACACCATCTTTTATTAGAACAGTCCCTATATACAGAAATTGAAATACAGTTTTAATTTTGAAGCGACGCCGGCGTAGACAGTTCTGCAAGCCGCGAGGCGGGCAAGCAGATAGATTGCAGCGAAGAAACTGAAGGCGCAGCTGATATCACTCGCAGCGGGTAGGTAGAGCCAAGGCGGTCAGAGCGTACAGAGGTTAGTCACGATACGAGTAGAGACAAGTTCTGCCGCAGCCGCTTGGGTTGGCAACGGCGCACAGCACCTGCGCTGCAGACGAGAATGTTCAAGCCGCGTCTTCCACCACTGCCAGCGTGTTCGGTCAGCTTGGTTAGTGATTCCCACATTCAGCTACTTACAGTTGTCTGATACCACCGGACGATTGCAGTGGCCCATGCAAGTCAATAAAACAATTTGGTCAACAAAGTTTGTACAACAACAAGTTTGTATAACGATGTTACGACTTTAAAAAGAGGCACAAGTAAAACACATGTCATTCTTCTGCAGACCAGGTCTGCCACCCCTCATAGTTATTCATACAACCTGACTACAAAACTGAATTCCTTTTATTAAACTGTATTTCATTTACAAAATTTACAAATACTGTACATAAGGGCTGCTGGGAAATTTGATCTTTATTTAAAACTATACATTGTTTATCATACATAAAAAAGCAAAGTCAAATTTGGTGTCATAAGTATAATTAATATTAAAAAGCACAACACTTGAAATAAAAGCCACTTGCAATGTAGTTCAACCTCTGATCCTCTCAGGCGCGGCTCCAGAATGACTTCTCGGGGGGGGGGGGGGCAAACCGTGCAGGTTGCCTACTTACAGGGGCAATAAAAACCCAAAAAAATCGTGAAATGAGAAACAGGGAATGGGGAAGTGTTTACACGAAGAAAAATGAGGGCACATTAATGGTACAGTGCAATAAGAGTATTTTATTCATGAACAATTCTAAAAACATAACATATCGAATTTCCAATTTCTACTACTACACTGTCAAGCTTAATTAATCCAAAGCAAATTCTAGCCGATGCTTACCACCTCTCGTCTTAGCAAATCTATCTATTACTTTTTCAATATCTACATTAACATCTCTGTGCGTAAGCATGAGGGCCAATCCAGTTAAGCGGTCTTGGCGCATTGTGCTTCTTAGCCACGTCTTAAGACGCCTCAATCCTGAAAATGACCTTTCTGGGGTTGCGTTGCTCACAGGGAGGGTAGTCAAAATAACTAAGAGGTGGTTAATTAACTGGTATGCCTCCTTATCGCAAGATTGAAGAACATCTGCAGATGACTTTGACTTTGGTAAGTTGTTTGGATCCCCTCTCGACCACTTACTGTACCATAATTCCAATTCGGCGCTGAGCTGCAGTTTTGCCATTTCAGGACTACTGCAAGGCAACAATGAAAAAAAAATGAGTCTACAAACTGTGTGGCTTTTTGTTTTAGGTCCAAGTCAGCCGCAGAACTTAGCATATTCTCTGGTAGAAGCCAAGGTAAATTGAATACTTGTATTACTTCGGGTGGAAATCGGTCTTTAAGGTCCATCACAATGAAGTCAAGGAGAGGATTGAAGACGGCTAGACGGAAGTACTCTTGCGGTGAGTCCGTTTGAATAGTTATCTCGGAATCCTTGACGGATACATCTTCTTGGAATTCGAATGACGACATCAAGAATTTTGGTCATGTCTTCGATTTTCTTCCAGATGCCTTTGAAGTGCTCAACATTATTCTCACGGCGCGAAGACAAAACCGACACAAGGTTAGATATTTCTGACGTCGCTACGTCCAAAGTGAGTGAGGACTTCTGTAACAGTTTTACTGACAGGCAAGGTGGTCGCGAGAACATCACTAAGACAGAAAACAGCCAATAGGAAAAAGGGGTCTGTCAACGCTGCGCGGAGCTGGACAGCCATACTAGATGAAGACGTATCGGCCCATTCGCTGATTTCATCCAGACACTCGATAACTTTAGGCAAATCCACTGTGTACTGTAGAAACACCATCATGGCGCTCAATCCACCTTGTCTCGCAAAGACCTGACAGTTGATGACCCAGCTTAGTTTTCAAAACCGTATTTCTCTTAGGAGAGTCATCAAAAAAAGTCACACAGCTCTTCATCGTTCCGATGGCATTTCTAATGCTGATAACTTGATTTGACTTCGAAAGGGACAAGTTTAATTTGTGACTGAAGCAGGGAGTGCGAAGGGCGTTTCTCGCATACTTCTGTATCTCTTGCACCGCACCCTTCAACTCTGAAACCATTACAGAGCAGTTATCTGTTGCAATTCCAATGCATTTGTCAAGGTTCAGTCGTAGCTTCTGCAGCATGCGTATAACGATAAGCCCTATTGCTTCCCCTGTTAACTTTGTTTCAGTTGCAGGTTCTCTTCGTTCTTCTTCCTGTTCATCATCCTGTTCTGCTTCATTCTGTTTTTTCTCTGTTTCTAAAATGTCGTCAAATGTGTCAATGAATCCTACGAAGCTTTCGTGGACCTGCCCTGCACTTGTAACGTATCTGATGACTAGACTCAATTGAGATTTGTGTGATATGTCCGTTGTTTCATCGAACATTATTGCAAAATACTCCTCGCTACGTACTTTTTGTAAAATACTTTCAAGAATTGCATCACCAATGCAATTAATAAGGCCATTTTGAGTATTCTTCCCCACGTACGTTGCCCGGGCAGATGAAGTCATCAGATGTCGCTTGAGTCTCTCATCACCTGATTGCGTCATTAACCTAAGTACTTCTCTAAAGTTTCCCTGATTGCATACAGCACTGTTGACATTTTTTCGAAATAGTTCATCTTTTTCAGGGTACAGTTCACCGTCATCTCTATGACCTCGAAAAGCTAAACCCTGCCGCCCAAGAAACATGCAAGCCCTGATGATTGGTTCCAGCCGCTCTCTATTGCTTTTGATTTCATCGACGCGTTGCTGATTTATTCGGCTTGCAACTTGAAGTTCCGGCTTATGGTAAATTAGCATGAATTCTTTGCCAGCCTCAACAGCTTCTTTGTGGTATTTCAAGCTTTCATGGCAATCTAAGTGACCATCCTTACCCACCAGTTTCTTGAAATTAGTAAGTGGTTCACTCACAAGTTTGCCCAACCTCATAGCCTTATTATGACCTGCTTTACCGCTCACTGAAAACAAGGCGCAGTACTTGCAGTACAGTACAATTTTTGCCATCCGAGCCTCATTCTCGGGGGGGGGCAAAAGCCCCGTGGCCCCCCCCTGGAGCCGCGCCTGGATCCTCTTAACACTGAAACATTTGTACGTGATATATGTCTATTTTCGTTTTAAAAATATCATAAGACCATAGTATTTAATCATATGTACTTTACCAAAATATAAAAAGTTCTCTACTTTAAAAATTCTCCAAATTGTTCAAAACAGTGTAAGTTTGACTGAAATCGTTTGAGCTACTTAACCAAATACATGGAATGTAGCAGAGATATTCGATTTCATATTTAGATTATATTTATTGTTGTTTTACTCTGTACATTCAGGGCCTTCGAAACACTGCTTTTTAAACTTAAAGTTCAACTATTTTGATAACGATCAGGCGATTCGAATATTTTTCAGTCGCTAATACTTATCTCTGCAGGTTGTGTATAGCATTTAAAAAGAATATTCCTATTACGTCCTTATTATTCGGCAGAAACTAGCGTACGAAGTTGTGGATAATCGGTAGTGCAGTTTTAATTCAATACATATTTATTATGTTTTCTCAAATGCATTTAATACTTTTATTATTTGATTATAGCCAACATACAAATTTTAAACTTTTACAAATTGTAAACATTTTGTTTAATACCATACGTTGCAGATATTTATCTAATATAAATACATATTTCTATTTTAGCACCTAAATACCAAATAATACTTTGGAGTGACATTCATTACTTGGATAAGCGTTATCAAACTGGAAAGTTTCATTTCTGTCTGCCTATCTGTCTTCTACATACGCTCAGAGATATTTCGAGAGTTAACTAACCTACAGATATAAAATTCTGCATGAAATTTCACTTTTATGTGGGTTACATCGGGTTTGATGACAGTGCATGTCATTCAATGGGATTTGGCTCAACGTTACCGAACATTTTTGGATAATCATCCCTGTTTACGAAATAACTAAGTTTAATAATTACAAAGGCAATAATACAAATTAATTAATCTCAATAATATGTGAAAAACTGTACTACCTATGCTTTATGATTTTCAAAACATTTGATCGTACAAATCCAAGCCTTTTGAAAATGGTTTTTTATTTGGGTTTTTAATTAAATAAATACATCAAAAAAGACGTTAAGTTATTTTAATCAGGCGTTAAAATTAAATCACTGTTGGAGATGTAAAATTATATTTTGTAATATTTTAATTGTATGTTTTTACTTTATCTGAAGTTGCTTGCAGCACTAATAAAAGTACTATAGTTAATTCTGCCTATTTACGAATATCTAAAAAAGTTTATGAATGTTTCTTATGGGATTAATCCGACTAATAAAATAAAAATTTAATATATATATAAAATAAAAATAGTACTTTTGTTACTACTTGCCCCACACGACACGATGTACCATATTTGTTTTGATGGCGAGGCAAAAGTTTTCATTTTTACACTATTATCTCAGCAATGATACTATATAATCCCTTTAACTTTGGATGGACTAATCAATTATAAAACGTGTAAGTCCACTTGTTATCCAGTATATACAAATCCCGTACGTTTAACAATGTTAAGGACATAAATTCTATCTCGATTCTATGTATATATTGTGAGTGAATTTTCATGTATTATGAATTATTTTGGATTGAAAAAAATAACTATCAAAAACCAACGCATAGTTGGAATCACCTCATCATTATTCGTGCAATTATAAAAGCATTTGTGTACTTATTACATACACAATATTTACATATAGGGTTTTTGATTACTATTTCCTAATATCCAGTAGGGTGAGGAAAGGTCAAGCATTATAAATTATAAACATAGAATAACAGCAAATTTTGATATATTTAATAAAAGCCAATCAAGTTGAATTATAGTCCGGGGGAGCTAGCATCGTTTTTTGTCCGTGTCCAGAATGTGTCCGTGTACAGAAGCCGGGTAAGTCCGTGTTGTACTAGCCGTCTATCTGAAAAACGTAAAAGTGTTTAAATTTAAGTTCTCAAATACATTTCACTATCGTCATGGAACGTAATGTTAGAGTACATACATAAACATGCATTAACGGCCATTTTTTCACAACAAAGTCAAAATACTTATAACCAATATAAAAAAAAAACTGCTGTGATTTACTTATAAGCAGTATTTTGCTTAATTGTACAATTATGAAGGAGATAATCTCAATGGTAGGATTTATTATTGAAACAGACTTTATTTGTTGTGAAAACAGGATTTTCCGGACATTTGCCACTGTTCACTGATACAAAACATTAGTTTTTTTATCACTGAACGCTGGCAAATGTCCTGAAAAAGTCCCAGTTCCTTTTTACAATCCTTCCATCGTCAAAAACAAACTTCAAACAAAAGAGCTTTATTTGTGTTACATTTATTTAGTTAATGTATTCTAGAAATTAATAAGGTAACTACTTCTCATATGTTTTCTAAGATTAAAACTAAGAATTCCTAGATTAAGGTTTATATTTTAGGATTATTATCCTGGACACCAAAATCAATATCGTTCAAAATATGTTAAAAACAATATTTTAATTTTTCATATTCTTTAAAGATATTATCCTGTGTATCCTGTGACTAATACTTATTTCAAGTGAGCATTTCTTTGCAAAATCCTACAAACAAGACAGTCTGTACGTTTCGTATTGTTTGATTAAAACAACTACTGATAAAATGTTGTTGGTGGGTTAGTAAAAAAATACTGGGATAATATATGTCCCAGGACTTTTCTAGGACCACACTTCAGTATAATTAAATTAACCGTATCGTATATAAGACAAGGTAGAGGTGTGTCACACCACGTGTCGCGTAATGGGCTTCAGTAAGATTGCATGCACATACCAAATCTGTAGTCATTTCATTCTCTAGATTTCCTTCGGACCAATATATGGCCAGGCAATCATATAGAATAGAAACTTAACTCCGGCTAACAATTAAAGAACTTGTGTCAGCGAACTAAGTGCTAGACTTCAATGACGCTATTCCCCAATGACGCTAGGACCAATTCCGTAGTTGGATTACCACAGAACCCATTCTTGTCTATGTCTGGAGTTTCATGCACAATTTTAAACCTGCAGATGATATTTATAGGTATACCTTGCCACATGATTTCAATGATTATTTGTTCATTAAATTTAATATCAGTGTTTAAATAATACAAGGTCAGGAGGTGTAGGGAGGTTACCACAACGCAAGAGTGCGCTAAAACCAGATCCTGTCACCGACTTTAACATTCACTTTCACTTTAATGCTTTTCTTTTTATAGTATGAATCATCTATATTTGTTAATGTCACATGTTAAGATCTGTAATGGTTGTACTCAGCTGATTTACAAATTGTATTTATTCTGCAATTCTTCGTTACCATAATGGTTACCTATAGGACCAACGTACAAATATTTGCTAACGCTCAGCAAGTTCCATGGAGTGACATAAACCCTCAGTCTTGCTAATATATAAATATATATATATATAAATGAAGCTTCGTGTACAATTTCAAGTCTATAGATCAGTTCATTTTAGAGACATCGCATTGTGCATACAGATAATAAGATACACAGACAGACAGACCAGAAATGTTTCAGCTCCACTGGTTATAGGCCTCACTAACGCTCAGCCAATAAACTAAACTTAGTTAACGCTTAACGCTATTTTCATGTAAAGTTTGGGAAATTATTATTTAAAACGTTACAGTTGAATATATGAACCTCTTTATTTTTTTTCTAAGGTAAACATGCTAAAACCGTAATGCTAAAAATATTTCCAGATATCTTTCTAAAAATTGACTGTTGACCATTACAAAAGGAAATAATGGGTAATGTAATAGCGGTTTAATGATAATATATAGATAAAACTTTAAATATTTAAAATAACAATGCGTTTTTAAACAATTAAAATGTACACACTTCTATAAAACATTGTCTGTCATGCAGCTATTTTGAATATTGATGTCAGGTTTAAGTTAGATGGAGGTTTGGGTTAGCTCAGGACCTTCAAGTAATTATTGTAAATAGCACTGGAATTTAAGTTTATATTTGATAAAATCTTGTGTGAGTGAACCAATAATGAAAAGTATTACAATTAAAAAGTAATTCTTCAAAAGTAAGAGAACCCTATTTGAAAATTTGGCGTTATGCTGCATGTGTGATAAATGAGAATTCACCATAACAATATCACATTTCCTTGATCTGAGTAGTTGTCTGAGGTTATAGTCATAGTCAGATAGGGAGAATGTTCATGAGTAGTATCTGACCTAAATACAGAATAAGATTCTCGTATGATACGTGGTATATAGGTAAAGGTAAGTATGTAGCTTCAAAATGAGTAAATCGTTTTAAAATGGTTTCAGTGAAAATGTTTTAATTAATTTGTATTTAAATATAGTAAAAAGGATTTAGTTTTTGTTCGTCTTTCGTTTTGCAAAAAGAATTGCGAAAATTCTACATACAATCTGACAAACTTGTTAGTTGCTATATTCATATTCATTTGTTTTTCAAAATATTTCTATTCGTTTAAACATTTGTTGAGTTTAAGTTCTGTTTAAATTTATTCTTTGAAAGTTCAAAAGTTAAGTTTAGAAAAATTTAAATATATATATATATAATGAAATATGTTCAATTAATATTTTTCACTGAATAATTCAGAGATCATTATGCTGAACCCTTTGAATTACTTTCTAGATATGGAACGTATGACAAATAATGTCATAGCGTAAGTATTGAAATATGTTAATGTGCTTGACATATAATGTAAGCTGTACTGTTTAGAATTCAACCTCACTACACAAACTTATATATATATATATATAAGGCTTATGTACTTCCCTTGTATTTGGCAGGAATTGCGCGCAAAACTGCGGATAAGTGCTAGGATACAGCGAATCGTACATAAAAATTAATTTTAACTTATGATTATGAATCAAGAAAGGTTCAAACAAACTCAAAATTGGCATATTCTATGTTTAACCCACATACATATATCCAGAGTTTAACCTTTCATTCTATGGATGTAAACTGTTTTAAATAAAATACTAACTGTCGAAGAGACTTAATCATATTTTTTTGTTTAATTTTGACAATAGTCTCTGTTTAGCAATTTAAGGATATAGGTAGTTAGTGTATACATTTAAAGAACGAACTAATTAAGGTTGTATTGCTCTGCGAAGCAATTTTATTAATATTTAATAACAAATGTAACCAAATTCAAGGTTACACAAATAATACCAAAGCGACTACTGAAATATTAGTAACTAGAGTGATTCATTCCATAACATTTTGTATAAATTCGAGTAACACAGCTTCTGCTATATAAAGAGGTGACTCCTCTCAAAGTTGTCATTGCAAAACACATTGTGATATATTTCAGCGCCTTCGTTCTTATGTGTCAACAAATGCGTGCAAATAAGCTTTCTAGATGTATCAAGGCATTGAAGGGTCGCATTAACATGGCAATGAGTTAAAGTTCGAGTGATTTCTCTCAATATAATAACACTTATTAAATTAAAAAACAAAATCATAAAAATGTAAAACATACACTTTTGATATGGGCTTTCACTAAACTTATTTAAAAAAAAAACTTATATTAATAGCAATGTATAATAATATACAAACTACAGTAAACCGTAGAATGCATTATTGTACGGGCGATAGAATTGTATCAATTTATACATTGTTATAACTAAGTTGATTTACTGATCTGGTGAGTTGTATTTTTAAAAAACCCTTTTTAATTTTACAATTTGTATTCATTCCTTTTATTAGAATAAAAATTTTACTAACTGCGTTACTTTATTGAATTAGTATTATTTATTGATTTAGGATTATTTACTAACTATTCAATAATGAATTTGTCATTAACTTATTTTACTTTATAAGAAATACATTGGAATGCTAATTTAAAATGTTATTGTACTAAAATTTGGTTTATACTTGGTTTATACTGGCCATATTTATGATTTTTTAAACTAACGTTCAATATAGATTAGGATATACTGATGGTATCACTTGATAATAAAAATGAAATGTTTGAATATACTATCAACAAAATAAAATAATCTTTTTCAACATTCCTTTTATTTTAACAAATTTTTGTTTACTAGTCTTAACTGAAAAATGCATAAGTTACATTGGTATCCTTCGATGTCATTTATGTACGGAGAGTAAACCCATTGACGTCATGCGGTATATAAATGAATCTGTCTCGAATCGAAGACCCATTTAATATCTGTTGAACGTTTACCATAAGCAGTGTAAAAGTATTAACAATTTTCTAATTACACTGTTTGTCTAAGATGTATGTATTTAGAGGACGAGGTCATAAATTTCATTCTCCGACTTAACTCTGCCTATGATCTCATATTTCCATCACTTGGAACGTATTCATCAAATTCCATTTAAACATAAAATTACAGAAGGAGAGGTTAAACTGTAAGTAGAAAATAAAATATAGATGTAAACTGAAAATTTTGATTTATTTGGTCAAAGTAACTCTACACAAAGATCCAATCAGGTTGAGGTGTAGTCCGGGAGAGCTAGCATCGTGTTGTCCGTATCCAGATCGTGTCCGTGTACAGAAGCCGGGTCATATCCGTGATGTACTAGCCGTCCATCTGCTGCAACATAATATTATTGGTGTTATGAAGTGTATTTAGTAACTGATAAATAATATTAAATAAACGAAAATAATCCGAAAATGTGTGAATAATTTCTAAGATTTCAGTATTATAAGGTGTTAAAGAATTACTCTAATTGATTACTGATAAGTTACAGTTTCTACATGTACAAACATTTACGTTATTTTCAAGTTTCAATAATTCCTTAATAATAATCGTGTAACAATTAGCACTTATAAAAATATATGTTTAGTTAAATAATCTGCTATTTATTACACTTGATGTGTCAAAACATAAATAAGGTTAAAGATTGTAATAATAAGTAATATATTTGTAACGAAGTATAAATTATCATAACATTGTTATAACGTAGCTTAAAGCATTATTCCTTAACTAGTGAAATAAAATCTGGAGTAAAAACTATAGTCAACAGTTAGTTTTTATGGAATATTTATAATAATATCGGAAGTCAACTATCCTCAAGTCTATTACAAACCCTTTTCTCTTTTGATAGAAGATCACATTAATTTAATGTTTTGGAGATAATTATTTAAAGAAACATAGATTATTATCATATTGTATGAATCTAATTAGTGCATAAAACAGTTTTAACTTGTTTTGGTAATATAAGGCCATAAAATGTTAAAAGCATTAAAGAATGTTTCTAAATTAAATTCTTTAAGATAAATTCTCTAGGCTCCATACCTAAAGGAAGGTCTAGTAGTAGCCGACGACGGCCATGTTGACGCTGGTCCTTTCCTTGCCCATGTTAAATAAGAGTCGGATGTTTCGTTGGGGAAATATCTGATACTAGAGCAGACAGAGCGGACATTTATATACAGACCACGTGACCTTGGCCGACCAATGAAATCGAGCTGATTAAGTCAGCCGGCCGTTCAAAGTAAGGAGGTTTCGTTATTACAGTTATGATTTTGTAAGTAATTAAGTTTGTAATTTAAAACCAAAAATAACACTATTGGCAAAAGGTAGGAAGGTTGTAATATTATCACACCGACCGTTCAAAGTAAGGAGGTTTCGTTATTACAATTATGATTTTATATGTAATTAAGTTTGTAATTTAAAACCAAAAATAACACTATTGGCAAAAGGTAGGAAGGTTGTAATATTATCACACCGACAGTTCAAAGTAAAGAGGTTTCGTTATTACAATTATGATTTTATATGTAATTAAGTTTGTAATTTAAAACCAAAAATACAACTATTGGCAAAAGGTAGGAAGGTTGTAATATTATCACACCGACAGTTCAAAGTAAGGAGGTTTCGTTATTACAATTATGATTTTATATGTAATTAAGTTTGTAATTTAAAACCAAAAATAACACTATTGGCAAAAGGTAGGAAGGTTGTAATATTATCAACCCCTAAAATGTAAATGGACAGGTTATGTATATTAACTAGTACGGGATATAATCTAGAAGAGCAGTACAGTACATATAAAATTAGTGACCAAAAAAGTTAGGCAGATTGTAAAATCAGTGCTGTAGATAAAAAATGTTGATGCTTTCCACCAAAATTAAATTTTAATTGAAGGATTACATTTGTAATGTGTTTCAATGTTTTATTATGCTTTTAATTATATTTTCTTTAACTACTACCCTATTTATATATTTAAGTTTAAACTTTATCACGCAATTCTACGAATTGAGTAAACCATTTGAGAACTTCACTTGATATTAATATTTGCCAAGCATAAAATGTTTTAAACTTTATCCCTTTACTTTTAATTAACATATTTGAATGGTATTAAAAATTATTAGTCTTATGATAAAGTTTCTTGGTATCAGCGATTTAAATAATATTTGATTTGAAAATATATTATGAAATAATTTTGAATCCGAATGCATGATCCTGTGCATAAGTATATGTGCAAGCGTGTCATCTATGTATGCACTTTAATTGGGAAAGAGTTCTTGTACAAAGGTACGTGGCTGCTACTTATCGGTAAACTACTCCTCGTTATAAAACACACAACTGTAACAATTAAAGCCTACATTATGATGGAATGAAAATAAACTTAGTTTGTGAAATAAAAATAAAGTGAAATGTCATAAAAAATCAGTAATTGAATAGTTAAGTGCAATTTGGTGATGAGAATAATTTGTTATAAGCAATTATTGTCTATGTATGAAAATGGTAATTTGTGAAAATATCCAGAAAAATTCGGTTATAAAAATATTATATTTCTCTTAAAACAAAGAGAAAGGATTTTCACTGAAATTTCCAGATCTTTTTAATTTGGTCATCTTGTTATAATTAGGTTTTAGTGGACCTGCAAATGACGAAATTGTCGACCTACGCGTAATTGTTAAATAAATATTTTACTGAATACTCGACATGTTTGGTCACATTTAAATAGTTTAAACCCTGTAATGGCGTTACGTTTGTTAGGACTTATCCACCAATATGTCGCGTCATCTAGACAAACTTAATGTGTTGGTTCCCACACCAGTACGCAGCCTCATGAGCTCCAAAACATGTTTAGTATCATCTAAAGGTTCTAACACAAGCAAAAAATCCAAACTTTACAGTGTGTACTAGTGTAAGTGACCCTGCAAACCAAGCTCCCAGAACAGTGTTGTCAAACTTTTTTCTCAAAAAGTTCAGTATTAATCCTAGTTTGATATAGGTCATAGCATATTTATGCCAAATTGTTGGGAGGAAACGTTCAATAATAGGAATATGGGACCAGACCATTCCTTGATTTATTGATGCCTTAGTAGCACTTCACCTCTTTGATTTTGTTTTATTAAATTTGTGTGTTCAATTTGCTATCAACATAGTAATAAAATCACTATGTATAAAATTTTGTAAATAACCACCAACTTCTGTCATACTAATTACTGAAAATGGATTTTGAAATGGGCCTGGTGATCTGTTCCCTTGGATCAAATTTGTTAATTAATAACTACAAGTATATTACTGTGTAAACATGTGTACCAAGGTTAGCAAAACTCGTGCAAAATATTCGAGTATTTTATGTCTTTACATGCAGGCAGAAAAGCACTGAAATATTTCGCTCCAAGTTGAATGTTACGTTACGCTCTGTTCGTAAAAAAGAACTTTCAGAATTTGGTAAAAAATAATTGTTATGTTTTTTCAAATATGTTTAGCATTTAATAATAGATAGTAGTGTTCTGAAAATTAATCTGGCACAAGTAGGCTATTAGGCCACACGGACACATTAAGGGGTGCAATCAGTTTTGTTGGAGTTTAAAAACAACAACAAATTTTGGCCATAGTTATTTAAGATAAATTTTCTAAAGACAAGAGAAAGGACAAAAATCCTAGTTTGGTGCAGCTTAAATTGTAGGTATTCGAGAGAAAATTTCAGGACATTCTATAATCAGGCTCAGAAAAGAACTATTTAAGATAAGAATATAAAAGATAACCGGAGGAAGCGAGATTTTTTAAATGACAAACATATTTAACTTCCTGAGAGAAAGTTGTTAAAAAACGTATAATTTTCTTCAATTATATTTCATTAAAAAATGAAACAGCCATAAATCATAAATGGTTAAATAATATTACTCCATGAAATTATACATCATGTAAATAATGTAAAATTTCACATTTTTAAGTTAGTCTTTTTTATTTGGGTCTGGTTACAAAACACCAAACTTTTCTGCTTAAATGCCTGTAAATCCTCCCGGAGTGATTAAATTGATTTTTTCTTCTTTTACGTCAGTATGAAAGGGATTTTTTATCTTAAAGGGGCGTGACTTCCAAATTGTAAGTAATTATAGCTACAACCATCTTAGTAGTAACAATGGAAACTTAAGAATCAATTGAAATCTCATTAAATTTAAAATAGAAATAGATAACTATGTATCTCATCTTTGTTCACCAGAAATGCTTCGCTCTCCTACGACTTGACTGCAATCTACTGGCATTTGTGACATATGTTGATTCAGCAGTAGTTCCGAACAAAGGAATATATTTCAAGGATCTCTAGATTGCTTACAATATTTCTTAGAGGAACATCACTAAATATGTGCAGATACGCGATTAGCAAATAGTAGACTTTATGTTTATAAATTTACTGCAATTTACGGTGTCAACGCTGTTAAGTTGCGACACAATTCATTATTATTGTTTCAGTATTGCCTGGTTCGTATTAGTACATCACTGTATAAACCGTTCCTTCAGACAAATTTCTTAGAAAGCAGCTAGACTATAAAGTTAATAAGGAAAGATGAAATAAGGAAAATGAGCACTTCATACTGTATAACCTTAATAATAGTGCATACAAAGGAATCTAATATGCTTAAGCATTCAACTTTTATATTGTTCTGTTTTTATACTTTTTTATTATTGATTTAACAATAAGAAATTCTATGATGGATATAAATTAAAACCATTATTATTAACTGATAATGATATTTAGCAAAACTTATAATCAATGTGACACTAGAATCTGAGTTTATATAGTGAAACATTTTACATTTGAAACGAATTCATAATTATTAGGCAGTTTCAAATTTTGGCCTTTTGTTAAAGCGGGGTCTAGATGCGGTACGCCAACTAACTAGAGCGTCCGTCATCAATAGAAATGAACCAAAATATAATGCTTTAATAATGGCATCATAATCTTTCCTTCACTTCTTCACTCCATGTTCATTGACTATTTGGATACAGCTATTTTTCCATATTGGTCAATGGCATATTTTTCAATACATGTCCCTTTTTAACAAAAATTTTACGATTCACATGCTAATTCGTTTTAGATTAATAACGTTAATATCACACAGGTCAAGTGATAAAACCACTTGACTTAGTCTGGTGATGTGGTCAGCTCAACCTCTGATTGCGTGAGGTCACGTGGTTTACCGCCAGCAGTATATAACCCGCATCTCTGCCTGCTCCAGTATCAGATATTTCCCCCGAGAAACATCCGACTCTTACTAACATGGGCAAGGAAAGGACCAGCGTCAACATGGCCGTCGTCGGCTACTACTAGACTTTCCTTCAGGTAAAAAAAATATACGCGAGTGATATCATTAAATGTATTTAACATTTTTAACTTCCAGTAAAGTGTTACAAATATAGAGTAGAAATGTGTATGTGAATGTCCTACATACAGCATTAACAGTACTGCAAAACACAGAAATAAACATTTCTATTATAATACATATGTGATGCCTATTGTTTTTATTGATGTTGTAAAATATTCTAACAAAATGTTCAAACTTCATATTTTTAATTTATGATTTGATTAAAGTAAATATCATATAAGTGATAGTAAAAGTTAATGTTTTGATGTTAACAGGTAGTTTATGATATAGGGTCTCATTCCTTATCAACTAAATACAAACTTTATTACGCTTAATTTTGATCATTTTACCAAATAAATTCATAGTCCCAAGATGTAGTACTTCTTAATAGAACATTTAAAATTAAAAAAATATATATATATTATACATCGGTATTTGGTATATAGTAATCGAATATTTACAACCAGTAAAAACAATGGTATATGTAAAGTGAGACTATGCATTATTATAGTTTAAAACTAAATTGGTATTATACTTTTTCAAACGATTCACTAGTTAATTGCTTCCAGTGCACTTTAGTTATTTCCTAAGTATATTAGTTTGTATTTCTCATAATGGCAGCTTTTTGAAAGAAAAAACGACAATATTATAACATAACAAACATATTGTTACAGAGCAAGTTCAATAATGTGTATTACTAAACCTTACAATATAACACTTGCATCAACAAATAGTAGCCTAAGAAAGTAATTAATTTTTCAATAGTCGATAGTATAATTATTTGAATTATATAAATAATGTATGATATCAGTGCAATTCAACATCAATATAAAGTTTTACGATTCAATAGCTTAGCACCATCACCTTATAAAAATAATATAGACTACCCATATGGTACGTCTTTTTTATAATAAAATTTAGTTCAAAAGAATGTTTGAATCCCTTCATGAACCTAGACTAAGCAAAAAGATTATGAGTCACTATTTAGACGATTTCATGAAATAATATGGTACAATAAACTATCGTAAATCTGTAATAGTTATGATAATATCATATACATCTTAAATCATTGAGCTTGTTCATATTACAAACATCAAATAATAATGATAGAATCTTTCATGTGGTATTGGATAGTATATTATTAATTATAGAAAATAAAGAGACTCGAAATAAAATTTGTATAATATTTGGTAATAATACGAGTATAAGAAAATACGAGCATTTAAATTTGTTAGATCTTCTAAGTGTGATTAATGCATTGAGTTACATATCCTTTGTTTTAATTTGAGACTTTTGTTTAATCAGTATTACTCTAGGTAGCCTACGATATAAGTTCAATGATAATCCTTCAATAACTTGTAATATTACTGACTTCACTAAAACATACAACAAGTGACACAAAAAAATGTTGTTGCGGCGGTGACTACATGATGACTACATGAGCTAGACAGATGTAGTGAACATGTTTAGGTAGAAGAGCTGGATTTTTGTGTATAAATTAAATACTAATATGAATTTTAAATGGTTGCGCTCTGACAAGTTATCCTTCATATTTGGACCGTATGATAATAATACACTTTGTATATGTTGCAGCAGATGGACGGCTAGTACAACATGAATATGACCCGGCTCTGTACACGGACATGCTCTGGACACGGACAACGCGATGGATTACAACCTCATACAACTCAACCTGATTCCAACTCAATCTGATTACAACTCCACCTGTTTTTCACGGCTAAAATAGAAAAAAATAAATAAAAATTTTCAGTCTATGATTGTTTTTTTTTCTAATTCCATTGATAATGCAAATTATTATAAGTATCAAATAATGAAAATATTAATTCTTGGACAAAGAACATGTAATTTAAGTCGGTCTCTAAGAAAATAACATATTAAATAAAAGATAAAGAGTGCAATATGTAAGAGTGCAAATTGTTCACATAACTAAGGGTAAATAGAAAACTTTTGAAGAGTATATACATATATATATATATATATATATATATATATATATATATATATATATATACTGCGTAAAGTGGCATTTACATTAATTAGATGTGACTATAAAACTTTATACCGAAATACCACCAAAAACAATTTTTTTAAAGTTAGGCTTTTTAAATAAAAACAAATTATTGCAAAGACAAGGAATACGTTTTACAGCTGTTCGAGTCACAGAACGCAACTTGTCACTTTGTGACCATTGTTTTGTATTTTCATGAATAATATCAGGTGATGTGGTGATGCATATAGTAATGACAAATTGTATTATCTAGCAATTATGATAGATAGCAGCAGTGACGGGTTCAAACAAATAAGTTTACTTTACTTTTACTTAATGAACAAACTGGGAATGCGTAACATGATAACATGATTTAAAGAAACGTTCGCACCGTGACTACAATTTCAGGGAAGACGTAGGTTTGTTTACACAATGTCTCAAAAGCCGTTTGACGTACTGTGAAGAGATGTAGCTCCAATGTAGGTCTGTTGAAGAGAAAGACAGAAGCAGATATTCAGATTTTCACTCTACTCCTTATATCCTAAGTGGAATACAAACGCAGATGTAGACGTTTTTTGACTGTATCAGGCTTTTCAGTATGTAAATTTAGCACCAAAGATTATACTGCCGAAACAATTATTCTTTCAAGATTAAAAGTACATATTCGTTGGTTTGATGCTGTTCACATGTACATGCGATTCAACATAATTAAAGAGTTATTTTAAAAAACTGATTCAAACAACAAGGAATTTATCATTTATAGCCAAATCCTAAATCTCATTTTGCTCATCTCAAAAATAAGAGATCCTTATTTCTTTGTTATAAATAAAAATGAGGGCAAATAACCGAATGAGACGAACCTTGTGCATAAACCTACTTAAAATCTAATACATTTAAAGAAATGTTATACCGCACACAATTTAATTTAAAGTCTAGGCTTTCATATAACCTGACTATAAAACGGCATTCCTTTTTTTAAACTGTATCTCATTTACAAAATTTACAAATACTGTACATAAGAGCTGCTGGGAAATTTGATCTTTATTTAAAACTATACATTGTTTATCATACATAAAAAAGCAAAGTCAAATTTGGTATCATAAATATAATTAATATTAAAAAGCACAACACTTGAAATAGAAGCCACTTGCAATGTAGTTCAACCTCTGATCCTCTTAACACTGAAACATTTGTACGTAACATATGTCTACGTTCGTTTTAAAAATATCATAAGACCATAGTATTTAATCATATGTACTTTACTAAAATATAAACAGTTCTCTACTTTAAAAATTCTCCAAATTGTTCTAAAACAGTTTAAGTGTAAGTTTTACGGAAATCGTTTGAGCTACTTAACCAAATACATGGAATGTAGCAGAGATATTCGATTTCATATTTAGATTATATTTATTGCTGTTTTACTCTGTAAATTCAGGGCCTCAAAACACTGCTTTTTAAACTTAAAGTTCAACTATTTTGATAACGATCAGGCGATTGGAATATTTTTCAGTCGCTAATACTTATCTCTGCAGGTTGTGTATAGCATTTAAAAAGAATATTCCTATTACGTCCTTATTATTCGGCAGAAACTAACGTACGAAGTTGTGGATAATCGGTAGTGCAGTTTTAATTCAATACATATTTATTATGTTTTCTCAAATGCATTTAATACTTTTATTATTTGATTATAGCCAACATACAAATTTTAAACTTTTACAAATTGTAAACATTTTATTTAATACCATACGTTGCAGATATTTTTCTAACATAAATACATATTTCTATTTTAGCACCTAGATACCAAATCATACTTTGGAGTGACATTCATTACTTGGATGAGCGTTATCGAACTGGAAAGTTTCATTTCTGTCTGCCTATCTGTCTTCTACATACGCTCAGAGATATTTCGAGAGTTAACTAACCTACAGATATAAAATTCTGCATGAAATTTCACTTTTATGTTGGTTACATCGGGTTTGATGACAGTGCATGCCATTCAATGGAATTTGGATCAACGTTACTGAAAATGTTTAGACTAATGGAAAATCATGCAACGACAAAATCGCAGAATGAACAAATTTGTAAACAGATTGAATACAATCATATGACATTTTAGCAATAGATGTAAGCTATAAGATCGTAAGATATCTACCTAATTTGAAATTTTTCATGTATTCTTAGCAAAGCCTTTTACACGACAAAAGTATTTTTTAATACTTTCAATGGTTTTGATTTTTGTTTTTTACATGATAAATCTGAAAAAAATAAAAATCTAAAAGTGCAAAGCTCTTCTTGAGATATCTAAAAATTTTTCTGAATTCCCAATGTTGATAAAAATAAACAATCCGAACAGTGCATAGTTATATTTGTGCGTTAACCAAAATTAAATTTATTGTTTGACAGGCTTTGAATAAGAAGCCATAGAAACAGTTTTCGGAGTTTTATTACACATAATAAATCATAAAGAATTAAAATGTAATAATTCAATTCAATCCCATCTCAAATCATCATCGCATTTTACGAAATTAAAAATGTTTCTCTCATAATTAGAACACGGGTTAATATTGGCCAAAACTTTGAGATAATCATCCCTGTTTACGAAATAACTAAATTTAATAGTTACAAAGGCAATAATACAAATTAATTAATCTCAATTATATTTTAAAAACTGTACTACCTGTGCTTTATGATTTTCAAAACATTTGATCGTACAAATCTAAGCCTTTTGAAAATGGTTTTTTATTTGTGTTTTTAATTAAATACATCAAAAAGGCAAATCCAGTATATACAAATTCCATACGTTTAACAATGTTAAGAACAGAAATTCTATCTTGATTCAATGTATATATTCTGAGTGAATTTTCATTTATTATGTATTATTTCGGATTGAAAAAATCACTCTCAAAAACCAACGCATAGTTGGAATCACTTCATTATTATTCGTGCAATTATAAAAGCATTTGTGTACTTATTACATACACAATGTTTACATAAATCGTTTTTTGACGACTATTTGCTAATATTTAGTAGGGTGAGGAAAGGTCAAGCATTATAAATTATAAACATAGAATAACAGCAAATTTTGATATATTAAAAAAAATGCCAATCAAGTTGAATTATATAGTCCGGGGGAGCTAGCATCGTATTTTGTCCGTGGCCAGAGCGTGTCCGTGTACAGAAGCCGGGTAAGTCTGTGTTGTACTAGCCATCTGAAAAACGTAAAAGTGTTTAAATTTAAGTTCTCAAATACATTTCACTATTGTAATGGAACATAATGTTAGAGTAAACCCATAAACATGCATTAATGGCCATTTTTCAAATCTAAGTCAAAATACTTATAACCAATATAAAAAAAAACTGCTGTGATTTACTTATAAGCAGTATTTTGCTTAATTATACAATTATGAATGAGATAATCTCAATGGTAGGATTTATTATTAAAACAGGCTTTAATTGTTTTGAAAGCAGGGGTTTCCGGACAAATGTTTTGTATCAGTGAACGATGGCAAATGTCCTGAAAAAATCCCAGTTCCTTTTTACAATCCTTCCATCGTCAAAAACAAACTTCAAACAAGAGAGCTTTATTTGTGTTACATTTATTTTGTTAAAGTATTATAGAAATTAATAAGGTAACTACTTCTGATATGTTTTCTAACTAAGATTAAAACTAAGAATTCCAAGATTAAGGTTTATATTATAGGAATATTATCCTGGACACCACAATTAATATCGTTTAAATGAGAATTTTAGATAAAACAATTATTTGCTTATCATTATCACTGTCGTCCTTTATTGATTGTATCGTTGCGTTTCTTGTTAGCTTACGTTTTAATTTCATACGTCTCAAGTTATATTTGAATTTTTATTTTGTTCAACAATATGTTTAAAACAATATTTTAATTGTTCCTATTCTTTAAATATATTATACTGTATATCCTGTGACTAATTTGAAAAATCATTTCTTTGAAAAATCCTACAAACAAGACAGTCTGTACGTTTTCGTATTGTTTGGTTAAAACAACTACTGATAAAATGTATTGGTGCATTATTGGATATACTTCATATATTTGATTGCAGGTTTTTCTATTAAATTTTAATTAATAGTGTACAAATAATACGTATAAACATCTTCTGTAAATTTACCTATATGTAATGTTCTAATATTTAATGTGTTATAAAATTCTTGTTTGGTCCTAATTAGCTATTTAATAAATATATTATAATATACTGCTCTTAAAAAATTTAGAAACACATTTATAGCTTTATGTAATCGATTTTATAAAAATGTAAATGGTGACACGAGTGTAGTAATCACTTATCAATCATTGAGGATACGGCCCACTAAGAGTTAATAGACAATTAATTTAAAATGCAAAATTGACCAGTTTGCAGATCAATTTATTGTAGCATAAAATATGAATGAGACTAATAAAAAACATGATCGCGTATAGTTTGTTATATTGTTTGAATAACTGAGCATTTAGAAATATTGCTTTTGGACTATATAAAAAATGTATTTACAGTTTTATAGATTGCTTAAAGTTTAGAGTCTTTTATATAGTTCTTATACTTATTTCAATTTTATATTTTAGTTTTATAAATAATCCACAAACATTATTTATAAAACTAAGACTTCTTTACTTATAAATTAGATTACTGATTGAAGCGGGAGAGCAATAGTGGGTTTTGGAAGAGAGTAAGAAAGTTCGTTTAGATTAAGAACCCTAATAATGCTGAGGAGTTCATGGCCCAGCATTCATAACAAAATAGTTTCAAATATTTAGCTATAAGAAAAAGTAGTGAATAGTTCTAATTAGTAACCTATAGTGATAAAGTAAGAACCTTTTATAGACTATTGACGCTATTATACAGTGTATGCTGTTCTAAAAAAATGCATTCTGTATTTGATATTTCAAATTTAAGAATGTAAAATATCCAACATTATAAGAGAAAACCGTATTTTTAATTACTACTCACTTTAAAAACCTTAATTTTGAACATGTTTACATATGATTTTGAAACATACCTGAAGAAAGGTCTAGTAGTAGCCGACGACGGCCATGTTGACGCTGGTCCTTTCCTTGCCCATGTTAGTAAGAGTCTGACGTTTCGCTGGGGAAATATCTGATACTACAACAGACCGAGAGGCGGGTTATATACTGATGACCGATTGACCACGACTCTGTCCAGACCAATCAGACTAGAGCATTCCATTGACTTATCCTTCGTACTGTGGTGTGACTGAGTTATCTCCACACCAAACTGTTTTCAACAGATGCAAATAAAAATAAACAAATTATATTTAAATATTCTAAATTTGTAGGAAGTGTATAGAAAATTATAAAATTAACTTTATTTTACCTTTTTAAATCACATAAAAACTAGGGCTGGTAAGTTAAATAATTAAGTATATTTTCTTAAATGCATTGTCTACGTAACCTTTATAAACCGATCAAAAAGCGGGCCGACTGGTCAAAGTGAGTTATTGTGATGAACCGTATAACTGATTGCTAAGAAACAAATACGCATCTTTGAAACTAATATCAAAATATAAATATGTATGGGTTCTTGCAATATTTATATGCATATAAAATGTATTTTTATATGTTTACAATACTTTTACCAGCATAGTATAATACAAATGTATACTACTTTGTTTCTAATTTTTTACTACGCTACTTCTAAATTGTCAAAAAATCTTTGCATGCAAAGAATTTAATCTTATGATAAATGCTAAGATAATATAACTAAGAACTATTACATACTGATGGCGAGAGAAAAGAAGAGACCTGGCCCGTGCCGGCGCACAGCTGTGTACTAGTGTGTTGCCGCGCTGTAATTTCAGGCGCTTCGCCCCACAGCCAACCCTGCGTATTTTTTATCCTAGCAATGGAACAGTGAAACAATAATGGAATTACGAAACAAGGCGCGGCAACATACTAGTAGTAGCGCCTGCAAATTTTCAGATAGGCCAGAATCCAGGTCTCTTCTTTTTCTCTCGCCATCGAAACATTTATTTGCTAAACATATTGAGTGATTATGTAAACGTTGGGAGATTATAATGTTATCCACTATCTATCTAAGTACGGCATCTCTACCAAAACAAAACTTAAAAAGGTTAAAAAACGCAGAATGATAGTGTATGTTACAATTTGTTTTTATAACTCCACGAGGAATTATAGGCATTTAAAGTAGGAAGTTTTAGTAATCTGACTCAAATAAAAATGGCTGCAGATACAAATTGTACAGATACACATGTACACAATTGATGCAGTATGTATATGTAAAGGAGTGACAAGCTATATTTGTTCATTTATGGCTTAAATTGCAAATGTTTAATAAAATATAATTCAATGATATTTTTTCATATTTTCTATAATTATATTCTCTAGGAAAATTAATTTGTATAAGTAAATAATAAGTAAGTGACTAAGTCTCTTCCTCCTTTAATTGTATAAGGTAAATAGGTCATATCTATATCTTATACGGTGGTCTAGATGCAATTGTGGGTCTTGTCGATATGATTGTAGAGGGATTGGAAAGTCGAAATCACACTTTAAGTGTGTTTCTCGATTTATCTAAAGCTTTCGATTGTGTTGACCATATTACACTGCTTGACAGACTGGAATCACATGGCATTCGAGGCGTGCCTCTCACATGGCTTAGTTCATTCCTAAGTCATAGAACTCAAGTTGTCCAAATTTCTAATCATATTTCAAATTCTGTGAATATGAGTTATGGAGTTCCTCAAGGATCCATTCTCAGTCCAATTCTCTTCCTGCTTTATGTTAATGACATAAAATCATCACTGCCACACGGGAAAATCGTGCAGTATGCTGATGATACGACTCTTTGTTTTAACGAATCTTCGAAATCAGATTTGGAACAAAACGCATTTGTTGGATTGGAATGAACAATTGTGTCCAACATTTTCATAGCCTCAATCTAAATACAAATCCATCTAAATCTAACGTTTTAAATTTCACTTTAAACCCAGTAGACTTTGAGTATGGACCTAGCGTTATGTTAGCGGATACAATACTAGAAGAAGTCTATTCCTCAAAATTCCTTGGAATTTACCTTGATCAAGGTTTGACATGGAATGTTCACATCGATCACGTTTGCTCAAAATTAGCCTCAGGCATTTATGTTCTGAGGTCTCTAGCCAAATACTGCCCAAGTCAAGTTCTGATAACGGCGTATTATGGCTTGATTTATCCACACCTCACTTACGGATTGGTACTGTGGGGTGCCTGTGCAAGTAACCAATTTTCAAGAGTGTTTAAGTTACAGAAGCGAGTGATCCGCACTATTGCAAAATTGAAGTTTAAAGAGTCGTGCAGGTCAACTTTTAAAAGGTTGCAACTGTTAACTCTGCCTAGCCTCTACATTTTAGAAACAACGTTGTATTGTATGTCTAAATGTGCCTTGATTACGGGCCGAGACATTCATTCGTACGGGACTAGAGGCAGAGACAACTACCGAACTGGGAGACACAGGACGGTGGTTTATGAACGCTTGCCTTCACAGGCAGGGGTTCATTTTATTAATAGATTGCCTAATGAATTAAGAAAAGCCTCTACGCTCAAGGCATTAAAAACTCGATTAAAACGCTGTTTAGCGTCAAATGCATTTTATAATGTAAAAGAGTTTCTGGAATATGACTGGGAGACCACACATGGAATATGACTCTCGAACGAAGTGGGAATTATTGGTGATAAATGAACGTGGAATGAATGATCAAATGTATGTCTGAATGAGAGCTCGATGTGGTATGTATGTCCAAATTTTAACATATTTGACGTTTGCTATACAAATGTATTTTGTCTCCGCAATAAAAAATTGACTATTGACTATCTTCAGTTTAGGACCTCTTTGTAAGGTTTTCCGAACATTCTGTTTCAGATTCACCAGTAAGTTATAGCAATAGTTATTTATTTTTGAAACGTACTTGATGATACATTTATGAACCTTACAAATAAAAAACAACTGTTCATAATAAGTTCACCTTTTGGATGTAACTTTCTGACGCGGCATACAGAAGATCGAGCAATAGGGTTACTCCGGATGAATAATATTTTATTAAACAGGTTCCATACCTCCGATGTCGTGATAGTGAGGCTATTCCTATCGATTCTGTTTGAAAGAATGCATGAATATTTGTCGGGGTTTGGTGATATGAACTGTGGAGAGCCTCATAAATTAGAGAGACCTAAGTGGTAGTTGTAGCAGAAACCCATTTTAATGCATACAAATAAATATAACACGAAATATAAATACAAATCAAACATAATGCATTAAAAAAACTCGATTTTTAACCTACTCTGTTCCTCAACGCGAGTAGAAAGATATGAGATCACCGTGATGGGCAAGGTCTGAAATTTGGAATGTCCTATTGCAAAAAAATATCATCTGGAAAATGGTTTTTAGGAACATACTTGCCTCAGTTTCTCTACTTTTTGAAGAGATTTATTAAAGACTAAAAAAGAAGAAATTTAATTTAGCACTATGTTGGATCAGTCCCTTGGGACACTTTTCAGGAGTATTTGCGGCCTTATTATGCATCCAGAAATGATGTTGAAAGTGATCTCGATGGTTTGTAACTGATGAGAAACCAACCCATTAGCACTATAGCGGTAAGCGTTTTTGGTAATAAAATACTATTTTTGATCAATTGTAAAAAAAGCTTAAGAAAATAAGCATCGTTTAATCGAATTAAGCTATATTAAATATGTAATAAAATCGTTGGTGGGTTAGTGCAAAAATACTGGGATAATATATGTCAACCTTTCTAGGACCACATTTCAGTATAATTAAATTCACCGTATCGTATATAAGACAAGGTAGAGGTGCGTCACACCACGTGTCGCGTAATGGGCTTCAGTAAGATTGCATGCACATACCAAATCTGTAGTCATTTCATTCTCTAGATTTCCTTCGGGCCAATATACGGCCAGGCAATCATATAAAATAGAAACTTAACACCGGCTAACAATTAAAAAAATTGTGTCAGCGAACTAAGTGCTAGGCTTCAATGACGCTATTCCTCAATGACGCTAGGCCCAATTCCGTAGTTGGATTACCACAGAACCCATTCTTGTCTATGTCTGAAGTTTCATGCACAATTTTAAACCTGCAGATGATATTTATAGGTATACCTTGCCACATGATTTCAATGAGTATTTGTTAATTAAATTTAATATCAGTGTTTAAATAATACAAGGTCAGGTGGTGTAGGGAGGTTACTACAATGCAAGAGTGCGCTAAAATCAGATCCTGTCACCGACTTTAACATTCACTTTCACTTTAATGTTTTTCTTTTTATAGTATGAATCATCTATATTTGTTAATGTCTCATGTTAAGATCTGTAATGGTTGTACTCAGCTTGTTTACAAATTGTATTTATTCTGCAATTTTTCGTTACCATAATGGTTACCGTACCTATAGGACCAATGTACAAATATTTGCTAACGCTCAGCAAATTCCATGGAGTGACATAAACCCTCAGTCTTGCTAATATATAAATATATATATAAATGAAGCTTCGTGTACAATTTCAAGTCTATAGATCAGTTCATTTTAGAGACATCGCATTGTGCATACTTATAATAAGATAAACAGACAGACAGGCCAGGAATGTTTCAGCTCCACTGGTTATAGGCCTCACTAACGCTCAGCCAATAAACTAAACTTAGTTAACGCTTAACGCTATTTTCATGTAAAGTTTGGGAAAGTATTATTTAAAACATTACAGTTGAATATATGAACCTCTTTATTTTTTTTTAAGGTAAAGATGCTAAAAATATTTCCAGATATCTTTCTAAAAATTGACTGTTGACCATTACAAAAGGAAATAATGGGTAATGTAATAGCGGTTTAATCATAATATATAGATAAAACTTTAAATATTTAAAATAACAATGCGTTGTTAAACAATTAAAATGTACACACTTCTATAAAATATTGTCTGTCATGCAGCTATTTTGAATATTGATGTCAGGTTTAAGTTAGATGAAGGTTTGAGTTAGCTCAGGACCTTCAAGTAATTATTGTAAATAGCACTGGAAACTAACTTTATATTTGATAAAATCTTGTGTGAGTGAACCAACCAATAATGAAAAGTATTGCAATTAAAAATTAAATTCTTCAAAAGTAAGAGAAACCCTATTTGAAAATTCGGCGTTATGCTGTTTGTGAGAAATCACCAAACAATATCACATTTCCTTGATCTGAGTAGTTTTCTGAGGTTATAGTCATAGTCAGAGAGGTAGAATATCTATGAGTAGTATTTGACCTAAATACAGAATAAGATTCTCGTATGATACGTGGCATGTAGGTAAAGGTAAGTATGTAGCTTCAAAATGAGTAAATCGTTTTAAAAATGGTTTTCAGTGAAAATGTTTTAATTAATTTGTATTTAAATATAGTAAAAAGAGTTTATTTTTTGTTCGTCTTTCATTTTGCAAAAAAATTGCAAAAATTCTACATACAATCGAAACAAACTTGTTAGTTATTATATTCATTTGTTTATCTAAATATTTTATTCGTTTACAAATTTGTTTAATTTAAGTTCTGTTTAAATTTATTCTTTGAAAGTACGAAAGTAAGTTTAAAATTTATATATATATATATATATATATATATATATATATATATATATATATATTATAATATAATGAAATGTGTTCAATTAATATTTTCACAGAATAATTCAGAGATCATTATGCTGAACCCTTTGAATTACTTTCTAGATATGGAACGTATGAAAAATAATGTCATAGCGTAAGTATTGAAATATGTTAATGTGCTTGACATATAATGTAAGCTGTACTGTTTAGAATTCAATCTCACTACAAACTTATATATATATATATATATATATATATATATATATATATATATATATATATATATATATATATATATAAGTAGATATGAATATGAGGGTTTCTGGCGCACTTTTGGGGACAGTCCAGAAAATCAATGTAAAATACTGTCCATTGAACCATAAAACAAATCTGAGAAATCAAACAGGAAATCACGAATGTTAAATAACCGAATCTATAGCTGTTTTACTGTTCAATGTTTGCTTCTAATTTCTTAAGCTGTTTTAATGAAAAAATCCAGAAATCTTAATGAAAAATCTATAAACGGAAATAATGAAATTTGCTAACAATCACTCGAGAAGTCGGGGAGAATGTGAGTAAAACCGCATTCTTTTCACGAGGTTCTTCATTTACATTCTCCAAATGTACTATAAAATCATCAAAGATTTCAGGTTTAAAATCGTAGTCAAATTCAATGTCCAAATAGTGAAAGATTATAGGTTAAAATCTTCTCATAATAAACGTGTGTATTTAAACCTACAAACCTAATGTATTCTTTGAAAAGGAAAAATAATTTTGTCAACGGTTCCAAGAGATAAGTAAAAAATTTTTGTTCTGTTTTCTAAATTCTGTAACAAAATGTGTTTGCTTCTTGTCTCCATATTGTAATTTTCTAAGCAGGTTATTCAAATATGTTAATTTATTTCGAAATTTCTTAGGCTTAGGTCTTTCGTACAAAATTAAATTACAATCTCTACAAACTAATCTTTTATCAATAATTTCTCCTCTATTATAACACTTGTAACAGTTGGCATTATACTCTTCCATTTTTACAAAAAGAATAAATGGAAGCTATGGAACTAAGTCTGCCGAGATAATAAATTTTTCAGCGCAAATGTTTATGTTTATATTTCAACTACCGAGATAAAAAGAAATAATTTCATTCTATTGTACAACTATTTAGGATATTTTGTTTATGTTTACAAAGATTATTCCGGAAGAAATCGAGATTTTTCATCAGCGAAAGAGTATATTTTTGAAGTTTTAGAAGGAATGAAAGAGAACAATATTGAACATCATTAACTACTGAATTTCTCTAATATCGTTCTTAATCACGTCATATGATAAAAAATTTCTCAGAAACCACAACCACATAACAAATCGCGTTTGTAACAGCATTTTGAAAATCATATTGATAATTATATCGTTCTTTGAACTAGAAAAATAATTTGTCAAAACTCTTTGTTGTATCAATGACATAAATGGGTCTATTTGCTATAAATTCTTTGGGGTTGTAATACATTTCCATATTTTTGTAGTAAACTTTCTTAAAATCTTGATACATCTGATACATGATTCTGAAAAAGACCACCGGAAATGTTTAAATTTTGTTAATTCATCTGGATAATAAGAACCGTTCAATTTTACTCTGATATTTTTTACATTCAAACTATCAAAACTTTGAAGGATTTTTTCTCTTGATTATTCTGTCTATCTGTTTGAAAACCTATGATAACGAACTTGGGATTGAAGATGTTTCTATAAATAATTGTGATATCGAAACGAATAAGTTGTTCCGGAAATACCTTTTTTGCTCAATACATTGCCAATCTAGAAAATTAAAACATAATGTTTTGACTTTTTGTAATTTCATCAATCAACTGAATTTTACTCGTGGTTTTGTAATCAATCATCGGAACTCTAATGAAAAAACTCGTTAATTGTAATTTTGCCATCAACAGGCATAACATTTCCAGTTGCAGTCTTCAGAATCACATCATCGTCTTCAGCTCTTATGAAACTAATGTAAAATCCACCTTTATAGATTGGAAAATTTTACATTTTCAAAGAATCCTTAAGCCGAAAATGTGCTAAATCACCGACCGCTTCAAATTGTCCAAATTTAAAAGTTGATTCAAAACTGTCTTGAAAAATACATCACTTTTGGAATAACAAATAGTTCCTTTAATTGTGCTTAATTGGCCACAGTTTTCGACTTCTTCTATCAATTTTATTGTGTTTTCTTACTTCAATCTTAGAAAATAAAAACGGTATAAAATTATCGATTAATCTAACATTATCAGTTCCAAGATATGCTTGACCATCTTGTTTTGTTAAAGTTCCAGAAATATAAAACTGGAAGTTAGACGAGCAAAAATTATCTCCAAAATCAATATATTAAACTCAGTTCTTTTATTCGGTTCATTCAAATGTTGTTTACTAATTGGATAGAAAATTTTTAAACTCCGCCCTTTCAATATCACCTGAATACTTTTGTAGTCCCACCATTTAATAAGAGAAAATTTAGAAAATTTTAAACATCATGTATAAGTCGATAAGAAAAGATTTTAGTCATTTTTTAATGATCTACTTCGTCATATTCAGGATTCTGTTCCTTAAATTTTGCGATCTCGGTCACATATTTCAATAAAATCTGCACAGGATAGTAATCCGCTATCTATAATATTATTCCAATCAACTGTATCTTTATTTTCATCCAAAAACTTTATACTCAAGTGTTGATAGAGGCAAAGAACAGACATATGATCTTTTAATTGATAATGTATATTTTCTTGAATGAACTCTGGGGACAGATTTTTGATATTTTGCAATGTTATACCAATTTAACTTATTAATGTACAATCGCATCATATCTTCGGATAATTTCATATTTTTGAGAAATATCATCCCAATGTTCTTTTTTCAAATCTCTTTCGTGTTGCATTATAAAAAGATCGAAAGCACTGTAGTGTCCCGCCATCTCTATTTATTAGGGAAAAATTTCAAGTTTTTTATAAATTGGCTCTTTTTAGCGTTACATTCAGCACATTTTCCAGAAATTCTCTTAACTCCGTTAATGTTTGCATAGTATTTTATATCGTTTGTGGCAGTTTTCTCTTTGCACCTCACACAGTATATGAGCGCCATTTATATAAGGAAATTTTATCATGCATAAAACCCTACGCGAATACCTATTTCAGTAAGATCTTCCTCGAACTTATTAAGTTTTTTTTCTATTTTTTGAAATTTGTCAGCATAAGAATCATTGTATTCAACAAATTTATGACCAATATTCTCAAAAGTTTTCGTAGCATCTAAACTAAACTTATCAAAAGACTCTTTAAAATTAGTAAATTTTTCATTAATTTCACCAACATCGTCTACTGATCTTCTATTTCTGGCTTCTAACTTGTCATAGACTTCTGTTGTAAAATCTTTAACATGCTGTTTATGATTCTCATAATTTTTGTTTAAGTTCATTAAACATTTTAATAGGATCTTCTAATTGAATCATTACAACAACATCAAAAGGATTAATTCCTTTACTAACACTGCTAATTCTTTTTTCCTTTAAAATCTAAGGCATTTTTTAACATTTCGGATCATGTAAATCAACAATATCGATGTTTTCTGATAATTTTTAGAGGTTTTAAAAATTTGTTCTTTAACAACAACATCATGTTTGTCAATACCAGGTCGAACACCGACAATTCTTTTTTTATTAGCCAAACTAACATAATTCTTTTCAACTTTGATCGCTTCAGTAATTTTATCAGCTTTTTCGATATGAGACATTAAATTGGTAAATATTTTTTTTGCACCATCTTCAAATTCTTTTTTCAATGTTTTTATTTTATCAGCAACTTCATTTGAACTCATGAAATTTGCAAGTTTGTTATCATATTCTGCTTTAAAATCTTCAATCTCGACAGCAAACATATCTGAATCTGGAAGGATTTGTAATAAATTTTCTAACTTGTTATCAAACTCATTTCTCAAACTATCAAAATTCAAACTATTATCTACATTTTGAATAATTTGTGTACCAAATACGTCAAAAAATATTTTGTGAATCCATATTTATTAAGCAATAATTTGTTAACAAATTCTTTAAAATCTTTACCATTACTCAGTTCATTCAAAACAAAAACACATAAATGACCACAAATTGGGGGATCTTTATAGTCTTGAATCTGAGAGTCATTGTAGTAGACGCTTGATTTTTTCAAATATTTAATCAATTCTATAGGTGGTTTGTCCTCAATTCTTCCATACGAATCAAAATAACATGCATTCTTATCATTTTTATAAAAACAAATCCAATGCGTTCCACTTCCCATAATCGAGTCTAAATTCACAATTCCACATTCAAATTTTCTTAACTTTTTCAGGTAATGTATCTCTCATGAAGATTCCTCTAAAATGTTTAATATTTTTGCAGATTTCTTCAAATTCCCCGAATGTTAAAGGTTTAAATTTTTTTTTCAATGTTTGATTTCACGTAATCAAAGTTTTTTCATCTAATCCAGATCCTGTAACATCTTCCAACTCTTTATCTAACCAATTTAAAATGTTTCGAACAATAGGAATCACATCCTTTTTAACGATTGGAGCAGCTTTACGAACATAAGGAACAACATTTTTAACAACTGGAATATTTTTCTCCAAAATCTAATAAATCTTTCAAAAGTCCACCATTTTTAAGTTCTTTCAAACTGATTATAAGAAAAATTCTATTCTGGTTCCTTTATTATTTTTCTTATGTTTTTCGAGTTTATTGTATTGTCTATTTGTTAAAAATATCTTATCTTCGCCATTTTTTAGTTGATCTATTTTAAATTGAATACTAACGGGTATTTTCTTCTTAAAAGCGGATTTTATTTTTTCTTTCTGATTTTTGCTGAAGTTTACGTTCACCTCCATTTATATAGTTAAAATTTCAAGTTCTCTTCGATTCCCATTCCTAGTTTTCTCTTCAAAAACATTGCTCCAGCTGTTGGAAGCGCAACAAATCTTTCACCTAAACTAGCATCTTTTGATAAAAATCTATCCATTGCCTTATCTTGCAAAACTTTATCTGCGATATGTCTGGAATTTGTGTCTCTATGTTTTGCATAAAAAATATCGTGTTCCATAGCAGCTTGATCTAATTATATTCACACCAGGATCTCCTCTTATTAGTCTTTTTTTCGAGTTTTGTGCCAGGCCCCAGATACTGATAAGTTTGGTACGTGTAATTCAAAAGGTAAAATTGTTGATAAAATCATTCAAAAGTCCACTACCCTCAATCATAGATGAACTTATTGCCGGCAAAAATTCGTTTTAAATATTTAATTCCATCAGGTTTTTCAATCATTTCATCAAGTTTGTTCGAAATAAAATCTTTTAATTCGCTTTCTTTTCGTTCAAAAAATTGTTGTTTTTCCAGCCTTCTCTTGAGCATAAATATAATTAATTAATTCCATCGTCGAGTTTGTCAAATCGTCGATATATCTGTATTCAATCTTATTATCACTGTATTTTCTCACACCTGATCCTTCGATTCTTTTTTCCCAAATTGGTTTAATCAAATTGAGATATTTTTTACCTTTACTTGACTTTGGTTTCTTAGTTGATGGATCATTATTTTTGTAAATTGAATCAGATTTCCATAAAATTTCTGTATACTTTTTCAAGTCTTCTTCAGAATATAAACCGTCTTTTGGAACATCAGTGCCTGTTAATAATCTCCATAAACCTTGAGTTCCTTTATATGTTTTAATCTTCAATAATTATATCATTATGTTCAAAATTAACGGGTAAATTTCCAATCATAAAACTTTTCTTTTTTTTATCCCAATACAAACCAAATTTATATCATCTTTACTCTAGGAAGGAATTTTTTTACCAATTTTACCAATTATTATATCCGTTGTTCCAGGACTTATTGGTTCAACTATGGTAGAGTCTTCAATGATTCTAGGTCTAAATGGTGTTGAAGATGGTAATTTTGGCAATTCAAACTCTTCTACTTCAGATTCTGGAATCGAAAATATCGGCAAACTGTCGTACAACTGGAACCAAATTCATTAAAATTTTGATTATCGCTTAAAACATTTTCAATTTTGCCCTCAACATTTTTTATTGCAGAAGTTACAGGTTGATTGATTTTTTGAATAAATTCTTGTTTCTTTTTCATCAATTCGAATCTGTTCTTTAAATTCTTTGATTAATTTCTTTTCGATTTGATCAAGTTTTTTTCGCTTCTTCAGAAGTTTACGTTCACCATTTAATTAGAATAATTTTGAAACGTGAACGTGGAACGTAAAACGTGAACACGAAACGTGAACACGAAACGAGAACACGAAACGTGGAACGTAAAACGTGAACGTGAAACGAAAAACGTGAACGTGGAACGTAAAAACGAGAACACGAAGCGTGAAAACGTGAACGTGTAACGTAAAACGTGAACACGAAGCGTGAAAACGTGAACAGATTTACCGTTTTTTCAGTTGTTTTCATAATGTAAATAAAAAGTAAAGATAATGTAAAAATAATTGTAACAAATATTTTATCGAGTAAAATTTGTCAGACCACTAAGCAGCATTTATATCAGAAAATTGTATTCAAATATTTACCATTTTTAGGCTTCAAAGTTAGATTAATTGTTAAAAATCCATAGTCTTCTTTCCAAATTTTATCACATAATTCATTAAGTGGTTAAAACTCATATCAGATCCCACATAATTGTTGTAAAATCTTTCTCGAATAGTGATCGTCTTGCTTAAAAACACACAACATATTCAAATTATTTCTAATAAACTTGTTTATCAACCTTTGAAAAGCATTGGGAAAGATAGATACAAGATATGTTTTTTGTGACGAGACATTACGAAATATTCCTTAATAACGTCCTGATTTTCCAAAATACAATCATCAAAAACGATTAACGAATTGGGTTTACATTCGCTTAACGGAACTATGTCCTCAGAAGCATTATAAAAATGTGATATTTCTTTGCTTAAGTTCTTCTCAATATTTTTGAATCTTTGTTGTAATTTTTTTGTATACGTCTTGTTCTAAAAGATTTACTAAAACATACAAATTGGAATAAGGAATCAACCTATTGTAGATAAAATTCAATAATAAAGTTGTTTTTCCACATCCATTTGAACCAACAATTAACAATCTGATTGGTTGATCTTTCTTATTTTCTTCAAACGTTTGAAGTTTTTATCTGATCTTTTTGCTTTAAAAATTTCTCCATTTAAATAGAAGATTTTCATCTTGAAGCAACGCTTGCGAAAATGAAGCTGTTCAAGTTGACTTCAGAAAGCTCTAAATTAGTTTTTAAACTTGGAACATCCTATTCATTTAGAGGAAGAATCAAATTATTTCATCGGTTTAAGCGGTTTTTATTCTGACAATTTTGTAATAAATATTAGTGAAAGTTCTCCTTATTGTATAGGATTTAGTGAGAAGAACATAACAAAATATTATGGTTTAAACAAAGGATATTATACCTTCGATCAAATAAAAAATTCCCTTAAAAATTATCTGGAAAACATTCAAACAATCAGATAAATCTTTAAACTTTGACGAAAACAAGTTTGAAATGCAAAAAAATTATCTCTCTAATAAAATTCAAATAAAATCACCAGTAAGAATAATGTTTTCATTCAGCAATTATTGTAGATTTATTAGGGTTTGTTCAAGAAACTATTGAGCCAAATCAGGTATATTTAGGAAATAAAACGCCAAATATTTAGACCGTTCGATGTAATTGAAGTGCACTGCAATCTCGTTGAAACCTAGTTTTGAAAATCATACCGAACATTTACACAAAGAATCTGAAATTTTGTACACTTTTTTCCCAAATGTTGCTTATGGATCAAAAATCAGTGAAAAACCAAATGAAATCGATTTATATTCCAATTAGAAAAAATATTAAAAGAATTCAAAAAAATCGTTCTAACTATACAAGACTCTGAGGGAAATTTATTAAATAATGAGAGTAAAACAACAAATATATTTAAGATTGTCGAAAGAATGATGAATCAAGGGGAGCTATTGAATAGCTTACCTTCAAATTTTCAAGAAAACAACTTTTGAATGTATAAATTACAGGAGTCTATCCCATAGACCCCTTAACAATCTTCATCCTGACCCTGTTTTTATCAATGAATCTGGACTTTATACTGAAATAAAAATTACTAGTTAAATTTCTTTTCTATCTAAATGGAGTCAGTTGTAGACCTACTCAATAATCAACTTACATTCAATAATAAAGACATTTGCACGATTGTTGACGAAAACAATGTAATCTGGTTTAAGGCTAAAGATGTTTGTGAAATATTAGGTTATGAAAAAACAAAAAACGCAATTAAATTAAATGTTGAAGATGATGACAAAATTCAATATTTTTACTTAAAAAACAAGGGGCTATTCGAATGGCCCCTTAACAATCTTCATCCTGACACTGTTTTTATCAATGAATCTGGACTTTATTCTTTAATTTTAAGATCACATAAAAAAGAGGCAAAAATCTTCAAAAATTGGGTTACAAAAGAAGTTTTACCGAGTATTAGAAAATATGGCGAGTACAAACTTGAAAACGGAAAAATAAGCAGTTAAAAGATGAAATAAAAAACAGTTACAAATTAAAGATGAAATGAAATCATTGAAAATAGAGAATCAAGAATTGCGAATGGAATTAATGAAGAGAGATATGGTATGTAAAGATTTTGATAAGAAGAAACACCATGTTTTTGTATTAATTAAGAAGAATCACATGTGGGAATATCCTTATTACGTTTATCAGAGCTCAGAAACGAGAAATACCAAACCGATTAAAACATCTAAAAATAAATTATCCTGAATTAGAGATTTTGTTCATTGATGACGAACCAAATTCTATCAATCTGTATAACCAAATGAAAGAATCTTTGAATATTTTATACAACGGAAATCATTTTACTACAAATATGACTGAATCTCGACTGATTTATAGAATATCTAAATTACACGATGAAAATGTTACTACATTTTATTAAACTCTCGATTTATTATATTTTGTTTGTAAAATGTTTAGCATAACTAGGTAACCATCGTAGAATTTTTTTTTTCATATTCACAAGGCATTTCGTTTTTTATAACTTTCGCTGAAAATTTTTTTAGCACAATCTTTGCAAAAAGCATCTTTTCTATCTTTACTATACTGCCAGTTATTAAAATTCAGAAATATTTTTAATTTCTTTACAAAAGTAACACTTTTTTCTCTTCTAAAGTTAATTTTGTTCATTTTAACCGTATAATTCCTTACAATAACAGTCTTTTCTATTCTCTTCTTGACGCTTTGTACATTTCTTTTGAGACTCCATTTATATAGAACAAATTATGACACGATGAAAATGTTTAAACTCTTGAATTATGATATTTTGTTTTTGTAAATGTTTTTGATAATTATTTAACCATTTTATAGTTCTTCCACATTCACATTGAGTATCTTCATAATATAATCTATTGGTGATTCTTCTTTACACAATCTTTACAATATGAGTCTTTCGTATCTCTACTATAGTGATGACTATTAAACTCTGAAATTTTTTTTAGTTTTCTTTACATTTAAGACATTCTTTCTCTTCCAAAGTTAATTTTTCTATTTTATCATACAGCTCTTTATGATACTTCCTATAACAATCTTTACAAATTATAAATAATTCCATCTTTTCTAGTCTTATCTTTATAAAATTCTTCAAAACCTTTTAATTCTTTGCACATTGAACATTTATTTTGGGCCTCCATTTATATAGAAAAAATCTTTGACTTTCTCAATTCATATTCATAAAACTTTCCGGTTATTTCTTCATTATTTAAATCTTTTATACTATAAGTTACAGGATCTGTGTTATTAATTTGATAAATCACAAAGATTTCTCTTGACCAATTGTTCTTATATTTGTTCGAAAATGTTGTTTTTTTACTAACAATTCTTACATGATCATTGATTTTAAATTTAGTTTTCGTGTGAATTTCAGGTGGAACATACTTGAAAACGGTCTCTAAAAACTCCTTTTCTGCATCCTTATCTACGTCTTTAGGCTTCATTTTGATTGTGCTATGAACAGTATCGTTATATTTCTTTACGATTTTCTTGAAGAATATCGATCCATTTAAAGTTTTTATTAATCTCAAAAATTACTTTTCATTCTCCTCATTTTTGAGTTCTGTTATATCTCTCTACAATACTTGATTTCTCTTCGTTTTCAGTATGATTAAATCTTAATGTTGTATTTTCTCAAAAACATCGTTAAATTCTTTATTTTTAAACTCTAAACCCTTATCTGTATGAAGTAAGTTTGGAGGTTTGTGATTGATCCTTATGGCATCTTTTACTATATCTTCGAAAGCTTTTGAAATATCCTTGCCGTTTTTTCTTTTGATAGCTCTTGACCAAGCATATTTTGAGAAAGTATCAATAACATTTAACATATACTTAAATCCATCATTTTGATCTGAATAGTTAGACATTATAACTAAATCTGCTGCCCATAAATCGTCAATTCCTAATGTTATAATTTTCTCTTTTTAAACTTCTTCTTTCGTACTGGTGCATGAATTTCTCTAGCTTCAATCTCGATTTCTTCCTTATTTCTTAGATTCTTTCTTTACTTGTTTTTCATTTGGATTCTTTATAAATTTACTCTTATTTGTCTTACATTTTGAACATTTTGCTGCAATTCTATACAACCCGTTTTGAGTTTTGAACGATTTTAGGATCTATATATTTTCGTTTTTTTCTTGCATTTGTGGCAGTGAATCAAATCATCTTCCATTTACATGTCAAAGTTTCCAAGTTTATTTAACTCATCTAATATATCAGATTTTGCTTCATTTTTATAGCCATAAGGTACTGTATCGATCTTATTTTCTAGAACGATTCTCTTATCATCTTTAGCGTTCAGTGCTAACTTGTTTTATAGTGACGGTGTACAATTCATGTTTATAGCTTTTTATTACAGTCATCTCCCTAAATTCTTCTTTATCTTCGAACAAACATCTCTTTAAGTTTTCGATATTTATTGTTTTATTTACAACGCTTCTCTTAATTCCTTTACACCTAACTGGATTTTTGTCTAGATATTTGTACGAGTACATCTTTGATCTTAAACCACAAAAATTCTTCTAATATCTCGCCGTTCAATTCGTCTTTGAATTTCCGTATTACCTTCTTATTTTTAGTAGTGAAAACATCTTTTGGATAGTCGCTCGTATCGAAATCATCTATTATTTTCTTTAATAATTTTAAAAGGATCTCGTTTCAATTCTAGGAAATAACTGTCTGTATCCATGTAACACAGATTCAAATCTGGATCAAAACTTTCTTAATTTGTTGTAATAAAAACTCGTACATTAGCAATTTTGAGAGGGTCGAGAACTGAAAATCCTATGTAAATCGGTTTGTTAAATTTAACCTTTTGTTTGTACATGTGACTCGCTATACAGTTGTCGTCAAAGATATTGAAACATTTGAAATTCGTTTTCTTAGCTTGTTTCATTGAAAATTCTTCGTTTCCTAGTTTAATATCACATCTATTTCTTACATTTTCCATCGATTTTTCCAAAAAAACCGAGTTGTTCATAAGCTTATAAAAGTCCTTCTCAAAGTCACTTATAGCCTTGGTTCTCATACTAGTATTAAAATCGATATATTCTTTCATGAAAGGTTTCTGATCAAACGCAATAAACCCTATTCACATGTTTTAAAATCATACACCTTGTTCTAGATAGAATTTCAAATTTCTAGAATGAACAACATATTCTGTTTTGTTTAAAAGAGTTGTGCAAAGTTTGTTGTTATAATGTTCTGGAGCAAGAGGTAAAATCTTTGTGATGTTCATGCAAATTTGTTGGATATTTCAAGATCAACTTCTAAAATATATCCATAATCTTCGTCACCAGTGAGTTCCAAAATTGTTTTCTTTCCATTCTGCTGTTGTATAACGTTTTAGGATCCATCCACTTGATTTCGTTATATGGTAAATTTTGCATAAGTCCATACCCATAAAGGTTGTTTGCATCGACGTACAACAAATAGTTTTCGGGCTTTGTCTTATCAAAATCTTTTAAATATTTGTTATTTGCTTTCACATATCGTTTAATACATTGAGAAATGCCTCCGCGAATACCTTTTTCGATCATCAAATACATATTATAATCACTAATTAATTGTAATTCTTTATTCGTTAATTTTAACATAGCGTCCCATGCAAGACTGGGAGCTGTTAGATAGTGTGCTGGATCAAGTTTATAGCAATTCAAACAAATATTCCCTAAAATTTTCAAAGATATCAGCGAGCAATAGAACATCTTGAATGTTATAGAGATCGGAGTAATTTCCTAGATTTTTTACTTTTAATTTGTTCCATACATTTAAGTAGTGTTGAAAATCTTTCTCAGATATGCTCTCATCTGTCAAAAGTGAATAGAAATCTTGAATTCTCATTCTTCTGTGTAATCAAGTTTTTCAATACTGTCGATAAATTCATAGGGAAATATTCCTTTTCCAGATAGAATTTTAAAGATTTCTTCTTCGTCATTTGGTTGTCTATCTAGAATTGCGTTCAGACCATCTTGTATAAAATGATTTGTATGTTTGAAATCATCTTTTTTGAGGTTTTTAGCTAACTTTTCTATAGACGATGCCATAAATCTGAACGTATCTACGAAAGAAAACTTGATGAACTTTCTTGGTTTATCATCTTCAAACTCATATCCATATCCAGAATTTACAGAATAATTTATATATTTCTCATCTGTTTGCGATCAAATCAACATTACCATACTGTTTTGCCAACTCTTTTATGTACAAATGAGAATCATAATTTGACATATTGTGACAGAAAACTGGAATATTTTTAGGAAATTTGAGATTCAAGTTACAAGATAAATGAGCTGAAACCTCTAAATTTACCTGTTAAATGACAATGATCTCGTACTTTTTTTCTTGTTTGATTATCAAAACCATCACATTCGCAAATAATGACAAACGTTTGCATTTTGGTAATGAAATTTCTTCTTCTTCAGTCAATTTTCATAGGTATTTTATTCTTAGAATTATACTTTTTAGCTATGTATTTCGATAATTTATTAAGTTCTTTAAACAATTTTGCAGGAACATTTGGCAAATCTTCTTCATTTTTTGCTCGATAACATATCGGCTTGTACATACGATTGGTCACATTAGACACTAAATATAGAGTAAAACCATAAGGAATGTGCTTCTGAATCTTGGTTGTAGTCGACTTTTTGCGGATTGTTTTTGCATGTGGGAATCTTCTCTAATATGCTTTCAAAATCCATATAAATAACGTAAGGATGAGAAAATTTCTTTTGATAATTAATAAATGTTGTTGTTTGACCTGGAAACGGCATAATTGGCTTACAAACTTCGTGATTTTTACAAATTTCTAAATGGTCTGTTAAATCTCCAGATTTGTAGAAATGGCTTAAAACATCTTCTGCATAGAAATTTTTTATTTTTTACACTTAGATAACTGAGAAAATACAAGTTTGTTTAAAATCTGTTATCAAAACATAATGAGATTTTTCATCTTGTTTTACATACAATAAATTGATTTCTAATTTGGCGTCATAAACTTCTGAAATTTGCAACGGAACAATATTGAGTTTTTCATCAAAACTATAGACATTTACAGACATTTTCGGATAATTATACTTTGCTTTACTGCTTCGTTTTTCAATAATTGTATATCTTTTAAAAGACATTGGATACTCGAAACCTGAAAATATCTCGTCATTTACAAATTTTTCATATTGTTTTGATCTTTCGCAGTCTCTTTCGGGTTTTTCAATAGCACATCGGATAGAAATAAATAAAGCAATAATTCATCTTTATTTTTGATATTTATACAAGCTTTCTTATCTTTGATTTTCTTTGGTAAATCGATATATGATCCTGCATTCATAAATTCGTGTTTATTAAGGCTCAAAATCAGTTGTTTACAGCGTTTTAATGTCCATCCAGAAACCTCGATTTGATGATTTGTCTGTTCTCGATGTGTTAATTTATTAAATTGCTTAGTAATAAAGTCGTTTATGTCAAAGATTTCGTCTGCTTTTATAGTAAAGTACATTGGACAAGTTTGTGTTTCACCGTTCACTAAAGTTCGTTCGTATTCGCATTCTAAAGAGAGATAACCCTTCATATATTTTTAACATTTTCTTGAAATTTCTCGATTAAACTCTTAATTTCTGACCGCATAATTGATAGATATTTTGTAAATTGACATGGAATTATCGTTTAAATTTGTTAAAATGTATTGCTTGAAAAGACCGTGTATTGAGGATAAAACTTCTACATCAATGATATTTTCAGGTTTCTCATTAAGAGTTTTATCAATTTCTTCGATCATTTCAGACTTAGTTTTATCGTTTGTTTCAATGGACAATTTCTCAGCGATTGATTGAATTTTTTCATCTTTAAATAGATTGAGATCTTTTTTACTTTCCTTAAAATTTTTCTTTAGTTCACGCAATTTTTCTATATTATACATGTTTTGGTGATCGGCAAATTTGATTTTCTTTAGCCCAAGTCTTCAAATAATTTAATTCTTTTTCATAAATATCTTTATTTTTCAGATGATTTTTCGAATTGTAATGTCGAGTATAGTAATGTTCAAAAACATCTTTTTTGCAGTATGGACATGATACCTTTTTCCTCTCCATATTTAAAGAGCAAAATTTGAATCTGCCAAGTTTTACTATATTTAGTAAAATATCTTTTTATTAAGCTGAAAAATAGCAATAATTCAGTAGATTTCTAAGGATTTTTATCAAAATTTGATAAAAATTAGCACAATTTATGTAGAAACAGCGTTAAATGTTTCTATTTATATAGGAAAAATTTAAAGATTTTGATACCAAATCAGCAGAATTTATGATTTAACAGCGTTAGATTCTTCTATTTATATAGGGGAAAATTTGTATAACTCAAGACTTTGAAAAGTGGAGAATTTTACTAGAATTTGACACAAATCAGCACAAATTGTAGTAAAACAGCTGTAGATTCTTCTATTTATTATAGAAAAATCTGTAAACTAAGACTTAAAAATTTTTGAAAAAATAGTATAATTATAGGACAAAAATAGTACTATATTGGTTTGTAGGGGGCAATTTAAATTCTTTATACTATTTTTTCAATAATTTTTTTCTTATGTAAATGGAGCTACTAAAGGAATTAAATGAGGTTGGTGATTTAAAGTTCAAAGAATAATAAGAAATTGATTGATTTAGAAGAAAATAAGAAGTATAAAATTGTGACATTGGATAAAATGAAAGATAAATTCGGGTTTACAATAATTGCCGAGTTGGAAGATTATAAAGTACACTTACCGAACAGATTTTTGACTGTTTTTTGGCAAATACAAGGGAAGTACATAAGCCTATATATTATATATATATAGGCTTATGTACTTCCCTTGTATTTGCCAGGAATTGCGCGCAAAACTGCGGATAAATGCTAGGATATAGCGAATCGTACATAAAAATGACTTTTTACTTATCATTATGAATTAAGAAAGGTTCAAACAAACTCAGAATTGGCATATTCTATGTTTAACCCACATACATATATTCAGAGTTTAAGATTTCAATATATGGATGGAGACTGTTTTAAATAAAATACTAACTGTCGAAGTATTAATTAAAAGTAAAGTAAAAAATTAATCGTATTTTTTTTGTTTAATTTTAACAATAGTCTCTGTTTAGCAATTTAAGGATATAGGTAGTGCGATTAGTATACATTTAAAGAACGAACTAAGTAATGTTGCATTGCTCTGCGAAGCAATTTTATTAATATTTAATAACAAATGTAACCAAATTCAAGGTTACACAAATAATACCAAAGCGACTACTGAAATCTTAGTAACTAGAGTGATTGATTCCATAACATTTTGTATAAATTCGAGTTACACAGCTTCTGCTATATAAAGAGGTGACTCCTTTCAAAGTTGTCATTGCAAAACACATTGTGATATATTTCAGCGCCTTCGTTCTTATGTGTCAACAAATGCGTGCAAATAAGCATTCTAGATGTATCAAGACATTGAAGGGTCGCATTAATATCGCAATGAGTTAAAGTTCGAGTGATTTTTCTCAATATAAGAACACTTATTAAATTATAAAACAAAAAACATAAAAATGTAAAACATAAACTTTTTGATATGGGCTTTCACTGGACTTACTTAAAAACATCTTATATTAATAGCAATGTATAATAATATAAAATCTACAGTAAACCGTAGAATGCATTATTGTACGGCGATAGAATGGTATTAACTTATACATTGTTATAACTAAGTTGATTTACTGATCTGGTAAGTTGTATTTTTAAAAATAACTTTTTATTTTTACAATGTTTATTCTTTCTTTTTAATACAATAAAAACTTTACTAACTGCGTTATTTTATTGAATTAGTATTATTTATTGATTTAGGTTTATTTACTAACTATTCATTAATGACTTTCAGTCATTGACATATTTTACTGTATAAAAAATAAATTGGAATGCTTATTTAAAATTTTATTGTACTAAAATTTGGTTTAGACTGGCCATATTTATGATTTTTTAAACTAACGTTAAATACAGATTAGAACATACTGATGGTATCACATGGTGATAGAAATGAAACGTTTGAATATACTATCAACAAAACAAAATAATCTTTTTCAACATTCTTTTTACTTTAGCAAATTTGTATTTATTAGGCTTAACTGAAAAATACATACATTGGTACCCTTAGATGTCATTTTTATATAGAGAGTAGTACCATTGAGGGTATGTAGTATAGATGAACGTATCTCTAAACTAAAACCAATTTAATATATGTTGAACGTTTACCTTAATCAGTGTAAAAGGATTCTCTTATCACACTAAGTCTAAGATGTATGTCTTTAGAGGACGAGGCCTTAAATTTCATTCTATTATTTATTTATTATTATTTTTTTTTTTTTTTTTTTTAAAAGGAGAGGCCGATCTCCTTTTAAGCCTTATTCTGTCCGCCCTCATGGACAAAATACTATTACTTAAGACTACCTATGATCTCATACTTCCATCACTTGGAACGTATTCATTAAATTTACAGAAGGATAGGTTAAACTAACATTACAAATTTAAATATGGATATAAACTGAACATTTTGATTTATTTGGTCAAAATGACTCTACAAAAAGATACAATCAGGCTGATGTGTAGTCCGGGAGAGCTAGAGCATCGTTTTGTCCGTGTCCAGAGCGTGTCCGTGTACAGAAGCCGGGTCATGTCCGTGTTGTACTAGCCGTCCATCTGCTGCAACATAATATTATTGGTGCTAAGAAGTGTATTTATTGTCAGATGAATAATATTAAATAAACGAAAATAATCCGAAAATGTGTGAACAATTTCTAAGATTTCGGTGTTATGATATTAAAGAATTACTCTAATTGATTGCTGATAAGTTACAGTTTCTACATGTACAAACATTTACGTTATTTTCAAGTTTCAATAAATTCTTACTAATAATCATGTAACAATTAGCCCTTATAATAATAGGTATATATTGTTAAAAAAATAATATGTTATTTATTACACTTGATGTGTCAAAATTCACATAACGTTATAAATTGTAATTATACTTAATACGTTTTGTAACGAAGTATAAATTATCACAACATTGTTATAACATAGCTTAAAGCATAAACCCTTAACTATTGAATTAAAATCTGCATTAAACACCATAGCGAATTACTTTTGTAAATAAAATTTGTCACAACAGAGGCATACAGCTGGGAATATAATAATAATAATAAGAATAATATCGGTACACTCACCTATCGTCAAGTCTACTAAAAACCATTTTCTCTTTTAATAAAAGATCACATTAATGTATTGTTTTAGAGATAATTATCTAAAGAAAACCTGATTTTTCATCATATTTTATTCATCTATTTAGTGCATAAAACATTTAAAAAAATGAATTCTAACTTGTTTTGGTAATATAAAACCATAAAATGTTAAAAGCAATAAAGAATGTTTCTAAATTGAATTCTTTAAGATAATTTCTCTAGGCTCCATACCTGAAGGAATGTCTAGTAGTAGCCGACGACGGCCATGTTGACGCTGGTCCTTTCCTTGCCCATGTTAAATAAGAGTCGGATGTTTCGTTGAGGAAATATCTGATACTGGAGCAGACAGAGCGGACATTTATATACAGACCACGTGACCTTGGCCGACCAATGAAATCGAGCTGATTACATCAGCCGACAGTTCAAACTAAAGAGGTTTCGTTATTACAATCATAATAATTATATAAGTAAGTAAGTTTTGTAATTTAAAACCAAAAATAACACTATTGGCAAAAGGTAGGAAGGTTGTAATATTATCAACCTTTAAAATATAAATGGACAGGTTATGTGTATTAATTAATACGAGATATATCCTAGAAGGGCAGTACAGTACATTTACAAAATAGTGACCAAAATAGTTAGGCAGATTGTTAAACTCAATACTATAGATAAATATTCATGCTTTCCACTAAAATTCAAATTTAAGGATTACATTGGTATTGGGTTTCAATGTTTTATTACGTGTTTTAGTTATATTTTCTTTAACTACTACCCTATTTATAGATTTAAGTTTAAACGTTAGCACATCACGCAATTCTACGAATTGAGAGGACCATTTGAGAACTCTACTTGATATTATATTTTCCAAGCATACATTTGTACAAAATAAAATGTGTTTATTTGAATGGTTTAAAAAATATTTAAAATATCTTATGATCCAGTATTTTGGTATCAGCAATTTCAACGATACATGTTTTCGAATAGTTTGAAAAATCTATTATGAAATAATTTTGAATCCGAACGGATGATTTGGGGCACAAGTATATGTGCAAGCGTGTGAACAGCTATGTACGAAATTTAATTGGGCAACAGATCTTGTACAAAGGTACGTGGCTGCTACTTGACGGGAATCTATTCCTCGTTTTAGAACACACAAAACCCTAAAAATTCAAACTTATTATATGATGGAATGAAAATAAACTTAGTTTTGTCAAATAAAATGAAAATATTATAAAAAATAAGTAATGTAATAGTTTAAGTACAATTTGCTTGTTATGAGAATAATTTGTTATAAGCCATTTTTGTCTATGTATGAAATAGGTAATTTGTGAAAATAGCCCGAACAATTCAGTTATAAAAATATTATATTTGTCTTAAAACAAATAGAAAGGATTTAACTGAAATTTCTAGATCTTTTTAATTTGATCATCTTGTTGTTATAATTAGGTTTTAGTAGACCTGAAAATGACGGAATTGTAGAACTACCTGTTAAATAAACATTTTACTCAATACTCGATATGTTTGAACATATTTAAATAGTTTAACTCTGTAATGGCGTTACGTTTGTTAAGATTTATCCACCAATATATCGCGTTATCTAGATCGTTGTCTAGACAAACTTATGTGTTGGTTCCCACACCAGTACGCAGCCTCATGAGCTCCAAAACATGTTTAGTATCATCTAAAGGTTCTAACATAAGCAAAGACTCCAAACTTTACTATGTCAAGTGTAAATGATCCTGCAAACTAAGCACCCAGACCGGTTTTGTCAAACCCTTTTCTCATCAATAACAACTGATTTGTGGCTTGACTTTAAAATTCAGTATTAATCCTAGTTTGATATAGGTCATAGCATGTTTACGTCAAATTTTGGGAGAAATAATAATAAAGGGATATGAGACAAGGCCATTCCATGATTTATTGATGCTTTCCTAGCACTTTACCTCTTTGATCTAGTTTGATTGAGTTTGGGTGTTTAATGTTTTTATCAACATAGTAATAAAAATCACTATGTATAAAATTTTGTAAATAACCACCAACAAAACCTATGTCATACTAATTACTGATAACGGATTTTGAAATGGGCCTGGTGATCTGTTACCTTGGATCAAATTTGTTAATTAATAACTACGAGTATATTACTGTGAACAATGTGTACCAAGGTTAGCAAAAATCATGCAAAATATTCGAGTATTTTACGTCTTTACAAGCAGGCAGAAAAGCACTGAAATATTTTGCTCCAAGCTGAATGTTAGGTTACATTACTCTGTTCGTAAAAAAGGAACTTTCAGAATTTGGTCAAAAATAATTGTTATGTTTTTTTCAAATATGTTTAGCGTTTAGTGATAGATAGTAGTGTTCTTAAAATTAATCTTGCACAAGTAGGCTATTAGGCCACCCGGACACATTAAAGGGTGCAATCAGTTTTGTTGGAGTTTAAAAGTTAAGAATTTTGGACAAAAAGAGAAAGGACAAAAACCTTAGTTTGGTACAGCTTAAATTGTAGGTATTCGACAGAAAATTTCAGGACATTTTATAATCAGGCTCAGAGAAGAACTATTTAAGATAAGAATATAAAAGATGACCGGAGGAAGCGAGGTTTTTCTAATGATAAACATATTTAACTTCTTGAGAGAAAGTTGTTAAAACGTATGATTTTCTTCAATTATATTTCATAAAAAATGAAACAGCCATAAATCATAAATGGTTAAAAAAATATCACTCCATGACATTATACATCATATACACACTGTAACATTTCACATTTTTTGTTTAGTCTTTTTATTTGGGTCTGGTTACGAACTCACCTTTTTTCTGCTTTATATGCCTGTAAAATCCTCGCAGAGTGATTAAACTGATGTTTTCTTCTTTTACGTCAGTATGAGAGGGACTGTTTATCTTAAAGAGGCGTGACTTTCGAATTGTAAATAATTTATAGCAACATAAAACCAATCACACCATCTGAATAGTAACAATGGAAACTTAAGAATCAATTGAAATCTCATTAATTTTAAATTAGAAATAGATAACTATGTTATTTCATCTTTCTTCCTTCAGAAATACTTCGCTCTCCTACGACTTGATGGCTGCAACCTACTGTCAATTATTACATATGTTGATTCAGCAGTAGTTCCGAACATAGGAATATCATTCAAGAATCTCTAATTGCTTACAATGTTATTTAGAGTGACATCACTAAAATATGTGCAGAGACGCAATTAGCAACTATATAATAGACATTATGTTTAAAAATTCACTGCAATTTACGGTGTCAACGCTGTTAAGTTGCGACACAATTCATTATTATAGTTAAAACAATTACCTGGTGGCTGTACATCACTGTACATCACTGTACACTGTACACTGTACACTGTACATCACTGTACATCACATCAATAATGTTACATCACTGCATAATCCGTTCTTTGACACAAATTTCTTAGAAATCAGTTAGACTTGAAATTTAATAGGGAAACATGAGCACTTCGTACTTTTTAACCTTAATAATAAAGGGATCTAATATTCTTAAACATTCGCCTTTTATGTTGTTCTCTGCTTTTATATTTCTTTAGTATTGATTTACCCATAAGAAGTTCAATATTGCATATAAATTATAAACCATTATTATTAACAGATAATGCTATTTAGCAAATTTATAATCATTGAGACACTAAAATCTGAGTTTATATTGTGAAACATTTTACATTTGGGACGAATTCATATTTATTAGGCACTTTTAAATTTTGGCCTTTTGTTAAAGCCGGGTCTAGATGCGGTACGCCAACTAACTAGAGCGTCCGTCATCAATAAAAATTAACCAAAATATAATGCTTTATTAGTGGCATCATAATCTTCCCTTCTCTTCTTCACTCCATGGTCATTTACTATTTGGATATAACTATTGTTCTATATTGGTTAGTGGCATAGTTGTCAATACATGCTCCTCTTTAACAAAGATTTGACGATTCACATGCTAATTTGTATCAGATTAATAACGTTAATATCACACAGGTCAAGTGATAAAATCACTTGACTCAGTCTGGTGATGTGGCCAGCTCAACCTCTGATTGGGTGAGGTCACGTGGTTTACTGACCAGCAGTATATAACCCGCATCTCTGCCTGCTCCAGTATCAGATATTTCCTAACGAAACATCAGACTCTTACTAACATGGGCAAGGAAAGGACCAGTGTCAACATGGCCGTCGTCGGCTACTACTAGACTTTCCTTCAGGTAATTAAAATATGCGCGAGTGATATCATTAAATATATTTGATTTTTAACTTCCAATAATGTATTAAAAATATAGAGTAAAAATGTGTGTGTGTGTGTGTGTGTGTGTGTGTGTGTGTTTGTTTGTTTGTTTGTATGTGTATATATAGTATTAACAGTCCTGCAACAACAGAAACAAACATTTCTCTTATATTACAAATGTGATGCCTATTTTAGTATCGATATTGTAAAAGTTTCTAACAAAAGTTTCAAACTTCATATTTTAATGTAATAATTGATTAAAGTAAATATCGCGTAAGTAACAGTAAAAGTTTATGTTTTGGTGTTAACAGGCAATTTATGATATACTGGAACTCATTTCTTAACAAATAAATACAAAATGTTTTAGGCTTAATTTCGACCATCTTACCAAATACATCATTACCACGACGTAGTACTTTTTTAATAGAACATTTAAAACTTTAAAATATTATACATCAGTGTTTGGTATATAGTAATCGAATATTTACACCATTAAAACAATCAGTATACGTAAAGTGGCCTATGTATTTATAATATTTTAAAACTAATTTGATATTATAAGTTTTCAAACGATTTATTAGTGGATTGCTTCCAATGCAATTTAGTTATTTCACAAGTATATTAGTATGTATCACTCATAATGGCAGCTTTTTCAAAGGAAAAACGACAATATTATAACATAACAAACATATTGTTACAGAGCAAGTTAAATAATGTGTATTACTAAACATTACAATATAACACTTGCATCAACAAATAGTAGCCTAAGAAATTAATTAGTTTTTCAATAGTCGATAGTATAATTATTTGAATTATATAAATAATGTATTATATCAGTGCAATTCAACATCAATATAAAGTTTAACGATTCAATAGCCTAGCACCATCACCTTATAAAAAATAATGTAGACTACCCATATAGTACGTCTTTTTTCTAATAAATTTAAGTTCAAAAGAATGTTTGAATTCCTTCATGAACATAGACTAAGTTAAAAGATTATGAGTCACTATTTAAACGATTCCATGAAATAATATGGTATAATAAACTATTGTAAAACTGTAATAGTCATAATCATATCATATACATCTTAAATCAATAAGCTTGTACATATTATAAACAACAAATAATAATGATAGCATCTTTAATGTGGTATTGGATAGTGAGTGTATTATTAATTATAGAAAATAAAGAGACTCGAAATAAAATATGTATAGTATTTGGTAATAATACGAGTATAAGAAAATACGAGCATTTAAATTTGTTATATGTTCTAAGTGTGATTAATACATTGAGTTACATATCCTTTGTTTTAATTTGAGATTTCTGTTTAATCAATATTACTATAGGTAGCCTACGATATAAGTTTAATGATAATCCTTGAATAACTTATAATATTACTGACTTCACTAAAACATACAACAACTGACACAAAATGTTGTTGCGGCGGTGACTACATGATTTTTTCTGTACCACATAAGAAAATATATATTTCAAAGATTTTGACTTTATGAAGACTTAGGTATCGGGAGAGTTTAACTGTTGACACCAAGTCTAACATTGTTAACCTATTTAAAACTTGAAATATTCTGTCCCCTTTATGAAGCTGTCTTTAGTCAACATGTTACACCAAAAACTAGGACAAATTACTAGGATGAACATAAAATAGATAAGAGTATATAGTTTTAAAGAATCTTTTATCTCAGAAAAGGTTGAGGGAATATGTTTGGTGGACTATGTTTAGTCAATAATCAAAGACTGTCTAAATTGAAAGAAGCTAGACAGATGTAGTGAAAAAGTTTAGGTAGAAGAGCTGGATTTTTTTGTATAAATTAAATACTAATATGAATTTTAAATGGTTGCGCTCTAACAAGTTATCCTTCATATTTGGACCTTATGATAATAATACACTTTGTATATGTTGCAGCAGATGGACGGCTAGTACAACATGAATATGACCCGGCTCTGTACACGGACATGCTCTGGACACGGACAACACGATGGATTACAACCTCATACAACTCAACGTGATTCCAACTCAATCTGATTACAACTCAACCTGTTTTTCATGGCTAAAATAGAAAAAATAAATCAAAGTTTTCAGTTTATGGTTGTTTTTTATTTAATTCCATTGATAATGCAAATTATCATAAGTATCAAATAATGAAAATATTAATTCTTGGGCAAAGAACATGTAATTTAATTCGGCCTCTAAGAAAATAAAATATTAATTAAATTGTGCAATAACATAAAGAGTGCAATATGTAAGAGGGCAAATTATTCACATACATGTATATATATATATATATATATATATATATATATATATATATATATATATTTACACTACGTAAAGTGGCATTTAAATTACTTAGATATGACAATAAAACATAGGCATATCTTTATACCACCCACAACTATGTTTTAAACGTAGGCTACTTAAAGAAAAAATATTTACTGCAAATAATATGCAGGGAAAATGTTTTACAGCTGATCGAGTCACAGAACGCAACTTTTCACTTTGTGTCCATTATTTTGTATTTGCACAAATAAATATAAGTTTTTGATATGGTGATGCGTATAGTAATTACGAATTGTATTGTCTAGACTTTATGATAGATAGCAGCAGTGACGAGATCAAACAAATAATTTTACTTTAGTTTTACGAACAAAATTGGGAATGCGTAACATGATTCAAAGAAACGTTCGCACCGTGACTACAATTTCAGGGAAAAAGAGAGCGCCATGATATCGAGACCGTACTAAGTGGATCACACCATGCAATGTATGTAATTTTACAGCAGAAAATTATCGAGAGGTCATCGAGTCCATGTTTAACTGATGAGGCACACGATACTAAATAGGTATAAAAATATTGATATAGCTCTAATATTGAACCAAGAAAACGAAAATAAGAATGATATAAAGAATGATATAACGACAGGGATTGAGAGGTGAGATCATTATAATGTACTGTATCAGGTTGACAGATATCCATTCCTCCGAAAAACTAATGTTTAGAATACAAACAAAGAAAGCAATCATACATTTACTTTTAGGAAATTAAACTAATCATAAATATTATTAGTAAACTGGGCAGTTTATATATGTGTATGTTAGAGTATGTGGCGACGTAGGTTTGTTTACACAATATCTCAAAAGCCGTTTGACGTACTGTGAAGAGATGTAGCTCAAATGTAGGTCTGTTGAAGAGAAAGACAGAAGCAGATATTAAGATTTTCACTCTACTCCTTATATCCTAAGTGGAATACAAACGCAGATGTAGACGTTTTTTTGACTGTACCATGCTTTTCAGTACAACTATTCTTTCAAGAGTAAATGGACATATTCATTGGTTTGATGCTGTTCACATGTACATGCTATTCAACATAATTAAAGAGTTATTTTAAAAAAACTTATTCAAACAACAAGGAATTTATCATTTATAGCCAAATCCTAAACCTCATTTTGCTCATCTCAAAAATAAGAGATCTTTATTTCTTTGTTATAAATAAAAATGTGGCCAAATAACCGAATGAGACGAACCCCGTGCATAAACCTACTTAAAATCTAATACATTTAAAGAAATGTTATACCACACACAAGTTAATTTAAAGTCTAGTTATAATAATAATAATAATAATAATAACGTCTTTATTCAGCAAGCGTTCTTCAAAGTAAGACTCTGGTTTACAAGACAACTTTTGTCATAACTTACAGGTAATTATTACATAAATTACAGGTAATAATAGTTATTCTAAATGATATAAAATTACATAATTATTCTAACTTATAAAATTATATAAAAAATCTCTTTAACATGATTTTTAAATGTACTATAACTAAGGGTCTTTAAAGCAGGGGGCAAAACATTATATATTTCCGGTCAAAAGTAGCTAAAACCTTTCTTGCCAATTTCTAGGCGGACCCTAGGCAAATGAAGTAGGCTGTCCTACCGAGTACTGCGAGAATTTATTTCATGCCTGAAAATAAGTTTTTTTCCTGAGATATTTAGGTTTGCCAGTCTGAAGAACCCTGTGGATTAGTTGGGCAGTCTGTAAGTCACAGCAATTTCCAATTGATAGTACCTTAGAGCTTAATCTAAATTCACTGATGTGATCAAATTTCTTGAGATTATAAACAAATCTCAGAGCTCTGTTTTGCAATCTAGTAAGAACCGTGACATACTCCTGAGACAAACAACGAGCAAAAGATGGAAGAGCGTAATATATAGTGGGAAAAATTATTGAGCGGACAATTTCTAGCTTAGAAGACACAGGCAGTACTTTCACACATCTATAAAGGGTTTTCAGTTTGGTCACAACGCTGTTACATATGGATTTTACATGGTTCGCAAAATCAAGATTGGAATCCAAAGTAACTCCAAGGATTTTTAGAGAACTGTTCATAACTAAAGGTTTGCCATCCAAAGTGACTAACTGACTAATGCAACCATGTGGTTGACAGTTCAGAGATGATCCCACCTGCAAAACAGCACATTTGTCCGAGTTAAGCAGAAACCCATGATCATCCGACCACGACTTTACCCTATCCAAATCTGAATTAATCTTCCCTACAGCCTCTGCTCTCTCCAAAGGATTGTAAGACAATAATAGCTGTGAGTCATCCGCATAACAATGAAGAGAGCAGAACTCCAGCTGGTCTTTCAAGTCTGCAGTATATACAAGAAAGATTATTGGCCCCAGGCAACTACCTTGCGGGACACCAACAAAACGGGGCAACGCAGGAGACAGCCGACCGTCAACTTTTGTTCGCTGGGTTCTCCCCAATAAATACGACGAGAACCATCGGACTGAATTTTCGTCAAAATGATAGAATTTAAGCTTAGCTAATAACAAATCGAAATTAACAGAATCGAAAGCTTGCGAAAAGTCTAATCCCGTAATCAAGCTCTGAAAACCCCTATCCCTAGCAGAAAGCAGGTCATCAGTGACATTGAGAAGAGCGGAGCAGGTGCTAAAACCCTGTCTAAAACCTGATTGTGCTTCAGGCAGTAAATCCTCAGATTCCAAGTAGCTGACCATCTGCTCTGACACAACCCTCTCCAGTATTTTAGAGACGACCGGGAGGATCGATATTGGTCGAAACTGAGAAATCGAAGTAGGATTGTTAGTTTTCGGAAGAGGGATCACTACACTCTCCTTCCAGCAGGAAGGAAATTTCCCAGTAGTTAGAGACACATTGATTAGATGGGTGATTGCTCCAATACAAAAAGGGCTTAAGCCTCTGACCATAGCGATGGATATTCCGTCCACGCCAAAAGCAGTACTTAAAATGGTGTTCATAAGCTCCCTCACCTTTTGCTCAGACACGCGCATAAAGGTGAAAGGGGAATTTACAACTGCACACATATTTTGGCTAAAGAAACTCAGTTTATCCATGCTTATGTTTCGTCCACAACCCATGGTTGAAAAATAGTCATTCAGCTCTTTAGGTGAAAATTGATGAGGTTTTTCTTCATTTGCATTCAGAATTCCACCAGCCCGCAACGTAGCCCAAAACTTCTTTGTGTTTTTATGTTTAAATTATCGGCGAAATACTTCTTTTTCGCCAATCTTACAGCCACATTGAGTGCGTTACGAGCCTTACGGTATTTGAGTCTCAATTCTTGGGTTTTTAGGGAAAGTTAGACATTTTTACACCTATTCTTCTTTTGTGTAAGGTCAATCAGGTTGGAGTCCCTCCAAGGAGCTTTTTTCCTGATTATTCTCTTTCGCACCATAGGGGCACACACGTCAAAGATTTGAATAATATTTGAAGTTAAATTATTAGTGATGTCATCTACGTCTTCCAGGGTTATTATGTCTTCCCAACAAAAACTAGAGGCAGTCTCAATAAACTTCTCATAATCAAAATCTCTAAAATTGCGATATGATATGAACTTAGCCTTGGATTTCGGTTTCTCACATAACACGTCACAGTATATCAGCTTGTGGTCGGTGATACGTTTACCATTGTGCTCCAAGATATTGGAGGTGTCGACTATTCCTACATCTGGATTAAAATTCTTATCTACAATTATGACGTCAATAAGAGACGATGTACTCTCAGTGATGCGAGTGGGTTCCCTAACTATTTGGACGAGACCCAAAGATTGAATAATTTTCTCGAGATATTTCACATCTGCTCTTCTCCTGTCCAGGAAATTCACATTCAAGTCACCCAACAAAATCACTGAATCTACCTTGGGTGACATGTCAATAAACAAAGCATGAATCAAAGAACTTATGCAAGAATATGGCGCAGCTGGTGGTCTATATGCAATACAGACACATAGCTTCTGACCCTTCAGACAAACCAAGCCACATATATATTCAATGCTAGTATCCACGTTGAGAAGTCTAACAGGAGTAAACTTAATAATGCACCTTACATACAGAATTACACCTCCTCCACGACCCATCAGAGACGGCCTATCGCAACGATGAAGTGTGTAGCCCGGCACATCGAACACATACGAGGGAACATCAGCGGATAGCCATGACTCAGAGACCCCCAACAAGTCAAATTGAAAATCATCAACAACCGAACACAACTCTGCAAAACCTGTGTTAAGCGATCTAAAATTTACATGCGCTACTCTACAACAAGTGGCAGTCGCTCGATCTCGTTTCCCGACTGGATTATACTCACCGGGGCACAATCATTAACAGGAGATACCTGAGGACTGGGACAGATGACATCTGGAGCAATCTCACTTCCACACCGGGCGTGACAGGCCTCATACACTATTTTCAGTGACTGAAAAATCAACTCCCCCATACTATTATTCCCGTTTCGATTGAGGTGTCTCCCGTTACGGGAAAGATGATAGTTTCGGATAACATCGCTGTTGTTGAGAAACTCAACATTGAAGTTCTTACACATGAGCATTAACTGTTCATTTAAGTGGAAAAGTGCTTGCTTTTTGATATCCCTCCTTGTAATAATACTATTTAAAATAACAGTAGCATTAGGAAAAGTTCGTTTGGCAGTACTCAACAGGTCCGCGAATGCGTGGAGCACCGCTCTCTTGCCACAGCCCCCATTGTAGCCAGGGCCACCGTTGTATCCGCGAACTAGGTTATTAGTTCCAACAAAAATGTATATTATCTCAGGTTGTGCTGATTTATACTTACTGATCTTATCTCTAATGTGAGATATTCTAGCCCCTGGATTTATATCCACAATAGCCCCTCTCTCTTCACATTTTTTCCCAGAATAACGCAAAAAAGAATCACCGATCAGCAAAACATTGGACATGGTCTTTTCCTGATATGTTAAATTTAATTCCTCTCTAGACTCAGCACTGACTTTGCCACTAGAAACCTTTTCTCTTACAAAAGGCAAGGAAACATTTCCACGAGCAAAGGCTTCTTTACCTCCTTTAAAGTTACTATTCTTAGTTAACTTAACTGACAATTTAGGTTTGTTTACTGACTTCTGATACCATTTCCCTGATGCATTGCATACTGTTGTGTAATTTACACTATTATCCCCCTCAGCAAGGGACTCAAAACGATTTATACATTTCACAGTGGCACCATCTGTCAAAGAATTTACAGTTTTATTAACCTTAAAACTACGTTGTTTTTTATTGAATTTTACAGTTTTTTTCCATTCATTAGAAACATCCCTCGGTCTGACTAAATCTACATTGGTATCAGAATTAAAGGCCATCTTAATGGCAACAGTTGCAACAGTGGCTGCCAAATCAATCGGATCTCCTACAGTTGTGTCTGTCACAATCAAGACACACTTGTCTACAGACACAGTGCTTTGATTCCCATCCTTAAACAGTGAATACCAATCACAAAAAGTAAGACCATTTTTATGAATATTGCAAAAACCCTCTTTTATAAATTTAGCATTAACCAGCACACTTAGACCACATTCGTAGCTGTTATTTTGTTGAGCACAACTCAACTCACAGAGGCTATCCTTCGTGAATCCAAGTTTACTAGTTACTAGCTTAGCAGCCTCCATATTAGCGCCTTTAATTGAATCAAGGTGGTATACTGACTGCCCACAAACATCAACAAACAATAAAATCCAGTGAGAGCCAGTATCCGCCTTTAGTGCCGCTACACTATCGCTGATGCATAAGAATGAATAGTCAGACTTAAACAATTCTAAGTTACCTAAAAGAACATTTACATCAGTATCACTACCATGCTTTACCATTTGAGATACAGAGGGGCCAATGAAAATTACCTTACTTGTATTTTTACTATCCTTACTGTTAAACGTTTCAAAGTAAGAATCTAGAATTTTGTCATCAACCCATCTATTACTGAGCCAAGATTTTTCTTCTACCGCCTTAATTGACGACTTCAATTCCTTTACACGATTTGATAACTCTAGTTTCTGTTTATTACTAGTTTCTAAATCTGTACTTAACTTAGCTATGATTAGATCATTCTCATTAACAACGTTTTTTTTAAAGATAAACATTCATCACACATTTTTTTTAAATCATCCCTAACTTTTACTAAGCTAGAAGAGACAAACATTATTCTCCTTAATTACAACGTCTTTTTCTTCTCGGACAATGTCTAATTCACTGTATGATGCATTTAGGTCAGAGTGTCTTCGTTGTTTCTCACGCTCCAGTCTGGTTTCAAGAGTTAAAATGTCACACTTTAAATTTTCAATAACGTCCTCAAATGTTTTTGTGGTAGTCAGAGCTTTGTCCAAAAACTTGAGTAAATTGAATATGTCCGACTCAAAGTCAAAAACATTGATATGAGGATTGTTAGCCTCTAGTTTTTTTAAATTAACACAAATGCTTGTAACTAAAGTTTCTGTGTCACCGTCAAGATTCTCTGAGTTAGTAAACATTTCCTCAATCACATTTATTGCAACGTTTGACATACCACGCGTCAACACCACCTTTATTAGAACAGTCCTATATACAGAAATTGAAATACAGTTTTAATTTTGAAGCGACGCCGGCGTAGACAGTTCTGCAAGCCGCGAGGCGGGCAAGCAGATAGATTGCAGCGAAGAAACTGAAGGCGCAGCTGATATCACTCGCAGCGGGTAGGTAGATCCAAGGCGGTCAGAGCGTACAGCGGTTAGTCACGATACGAGTAGGTACAAGTTCTGCCGCAGCCGCTTGCGTTGGCAACGGCGCACAGCACCTGCGCTGCAGACGAGAATGTTCAAGCCGCGTCTTCCACCACTACCAGCGTGTTCGTTCAGCTTGGTTAGTGATTCCCACATTCAGCTACTTACAGTTGTCTGATACCACCGGACGATTGCAGTGGCCCATGCAATTTGGCCCTAACAATTTGGTCAACAAAGTTTGTACAACAACAAGTTTGTATAACGATGTTACGACTTTAAAAAGAGGCACAAGTAAAACACATGTCATTCTTCTGCAGACCAGGTCTGCCACCCCTCATAGTTATTCATACAACCTGACTACAAAACTGAATTCCTTTTATTAAACTGTATTTCATTTACAAAATTTACAAATACTGTACATAAGGGCTGCTGGGAAATTTGATCTTTATTTAAAACTATACATTGTTTATCATACATAAAAAAGCAAAGTCAAATTTGGTGTCATAAATATAATTAATATTAAAAAGCACAACACTTGAAATAAAAGCCACTTGCAATGTAGTTCAACCTCTGATCCTCTTAACACTGAAACATTTGTACGTGATATATGTCTATTTTCGTTTTTAAAAATGTCATAAGACCATAGTATTTAATCATATGTACTTTACCAAAATATAAAAAGTTCTCTACTTTAAAAATTCTCCAAATTGTTCAAAACAGTGTAAGTTTGACTGAAATCGTTTGAGCTACTTAACCAAATACATGGAATGTTAGCAGAGATATTCGATTTTCATATTTAGATTATATTTATTGTTGTTTTACTCTGTAAATTCAGGGCTTCAAAACACTGCTTTTTTAAACTTAAAGTTCAACTATTTTGATAACGATCAGGCGATTCGAATATTTTTCAGTCGCTAATACTTATCTCTGCAGGTTGTGTATAGCATTTAAAAAGAATATTCCTATTACGTCCTTATTATTCGGCAGAAAACTAGCGTACGAAGTTGTGGATAATCGGTAGTGCAGTTTTAATTCAATACATATTTATTATGTTTTCTCAAATGCATTTAATAGTTTTATTATTTGATTATAATAGCCAACATACAAATTTTAAACTTTTACAAATTGTAAACATTTTGTTTAATACCATACGTTGCAGATATTTGTCTAATATAAATACATATTTCTATTTTAGCACCTAAATACCAAATAATACTTTGGAGTGACATTCATTACTTGGATGAGCGTTATAAAACTGGAAAGTTTCATTTCTGTCTGCCTATCTGTCTTCTACATACGCTCAGAGATATTTCGAGAGTTAACTAACCTATAGATATAAAATTCTGCATGAAATTTCACTTTTATGTGGGTTACATCGGGTTTGATGGCAGTGCATGCCATTCAATGGGATTTGGATCAACGTTACCGAACATTTTTGGATAATCATCCCTGTTTACGAAATAACTAAGTTTAATAATTACAAAGGCAATAATACAAATTAATTAATCTCAATAATATGTGAAAAAACTGTACTACCTATGCTTTTATGATTTTCAAAACATTTGATCGTACAAATCCAAGCCTTTTGAAAATGGTTTTTTATTTGGGTTTTTAATTAAATAAATACATCAAAAAGACGTTAAGTTATTTTAATCAGGCGTTAAAATTAAATCACTGTTGGAGATGTAAAATTATATTTTGCAATATTTTAATTGTATGTTTTTACTTTATCTGAAGTTGCTTTGCAGCACTAATAAAAGTACTATAGTTAATTCAGCCTATTTACGAATATCTAAAAAAGTTTATGAATGTTTCATATGGGATTAATCCGACTAATAAAATAAAAATTTAATATATATATATATATATATTTAAAATAAAAATAGTACTTTTGTTACTACTTGCCCCACACGACACGATGTACCATATTTGTTTTGATGGCGAGGCAAAAGTTTTCATTTTTACACTATTATCTCAGCAATGATACTATATAATCCCTTTAACTTTGGATGGACTAATCAATTATAAAACGTGTAAGTCCACTTGTTATCCAGTATATACAAATCCCGTACGTTTAACAATGTTAAGGACATAAATTCTATCTCGATTCTATGTATATATTGTGAGTGAATTTTCATGTATTATGAATTATTTTGGATTGAAAAAATAACTATCAAAAACCAACGCATAGTGGGAATCACCTCATCATTATTCGTGCAATTATAAAAGCATTTGTGTACTTATGACATACACAATATTTACATATAGGGTTTTTGATTACTATTTCCTAATATCCAGTAGGGTGAGGAAAGGTCAAGCATTATAAATTATAAACATAGAATAACAGCAAATTTTGGTATATTTAATAAAAGCCAATCAAGTTGAATTATAGTCCGGGGGAGCTAGCATCGTTTTTTGTCCGTGTCCAGAGCGTGGTCCGTGTACAGAAGCCGGGTTAGTCCGTGTTGTACTAGCCGTCCATCTGAAAAACGTAAAAGTGTTTAAATTTAAGTTCTCTAATACATTTCACTATCGTCATGGAACGTAATGTCAGAGTAAACACATAAACATGCATTAACGGCCATTTTTCACAACAAAGTCAAAATACTTATAACTAATAGTAATATACTTATAAGCAGTATTTTGCTTAATTGTACAATTATGAAGGAGATAATCTCAATGGTAGGATTTATTATTAAAACAGACTTTATTTGTTGTAAAAAACAGGATTTTCCGGACATTTGCCACCGTTCACTGATACAAAAAATTTTATTTTTTATCACTGAACGCTGGCAAATGTCCTGAAAAAAACCAGGTTCCTTTTTACAATCCTTCTTTAGTCAAAAAAACAACTTCAAACAAAAGAGCTTTATTTGTGTTACATTTATTTAGTTAATGTATTCTAGAAATTAATAAGGTAACTACTTCTCATATGTTTTCTAAGATTAAAACTAAGAATTCCAAGATTAAGGTTTATATTTTAGGAATATTATCCTGGAAAACTAAAATCAATATCGTTCAAAATATGTTTAAAACAATATTTTAATTTTTCATATTCTTTAAACATATTATCCTGTGTATCCTGTGACTAATACTTATTTCAAGTGAGCATTTCTTTGCAAAATCCTACAAACAAGACAGTCTGTACGTTTCGTATTGTTTGATTAAAAGAACTACTGATAAAATGTTGGGTTAGTACAAAAATACAGGAATAATATATTTCAACCTTTCTAGGACCCACACTTCAGTATAATTAAATTCACCGTATCGTATATAAGACAAGGTAGAGGTGAGTCACACCACGTGTCGCGTAATGGGCTTCAGTAAGATTACAAGCACATACCAAATCTGTAGTCATTTCATTCTCTAGATTTCCTTCGGACCAATATACTCCCAGGCAATCATATAAAATAGAAACTTAACACCGGCTAACAATTAAAGCAATTGTGTCAGCGAACTAAGTGCTAGACTTCAATGACGCTATTCCCCAATGGATTACCACAGAACCCATTCTTGTCTATGTCTGAAGTCTCATGCACAATTTAAAACCTGCAGATGATATTTATAGGTATACCTTGCCACATGATTTCAATGATTATTTGTTCATTAAATTTAATATCAGTGTTTAAATAATACAAGGTCAGGAGGTGTAGGGAGGTTACCACAACGCAAGAGTGTGCTAAAATCAGAACCTGTCACCGACTTTAACATTCACTTTCACTTTAATGCTTTTCTTTTTATAGTATGAATCATCTATATTTGTTAATGTCACATGTTAAGACCTGTAATGGTTGTACTCAGTTTATTTACAAATTGTATTTATTATGCAATTCTTCGTTACCATAATGGTTACCTATAGGACCAATGTACAAAAATTTTCTAACGCTCAGCAAATTCCATGGAGTGACATAAACACTCAGTCTTGCTAATACGAGTATATAAATATATATATATAAATGAAGCTTCATGTACAATTTCAAGTCTTTAGATCAGTTTCATTTTAGAGACATCGCATTGTGCATACAGATAATAAGATACACAGACAGACAGACCAGAAATGTTTCAGCTCCACGGGTGATAGGCCTCACTAACGCTCAGCCAATAAACTAAACTTAGTTAACGATTAACGCTATTTTCCTGTAAAGTTTTGGAAAATTATTATTTAAAACATTATGGAATATATGAACCTCTTTATTTTTGTTTCTAAGGTAAAAATGATAAAAATATTTCCAGATATCTTTCTAAAAATTGACTGTTGACCATTACAAAAAGAAATATTGGGTAATGTAATAGCGGTTTAATCATAATATATAGATAAAACTTTTAATATTTAAAATAACAATGCGTTTTTAAACAATTAAAATGTACACACGTCTATAAAATATAGTCTGTCATGCAGCTATTTTGAATATTGATGTCAGGTTTAAGTTACATGAAGGTTTGGGTTATTATTGTAAACAGTAAAATTTATAAGTAATTATTGTAAATAGCACTGGAAACAAAGTTTATATTTGATAAAATCTTGTGTGAGTGAACCAATAATGAAAAGTATTTCAATATATTTTTTAAAATATTTTTATTCGTTTACAAATTTGTTGAGTTGAAGTTCTGTTTAAATTTATTTCTTTGAAAGTTCGAAAGTAAGTTTAAAAACTGTAAATATATTTTATATATAATGAAATATGTTCAATTAATATTTTTCACTGAATAATTTAGAGATCATTTTGATGAACCCTTTGAACTACTTTCTAGATAGGGAACGGATGACAAATGTCATAGCGTAAGTATTGAAATATGTTAATGTGCTTACCATATATGTAAGCCGTACTGTTTAGAATTCAACCTAACTACAAACTGATATATAGGCTTATGTACTTTCCCTTGTATTTGGCAGGAATTGCACGCAAAACTGCGGATAAGTGCGATGATACGGCGACTCATACATAAAAATTAATTTTAACTTATGATTATGAATCAAAAAAGGTTCAAAAAAACTCAAAATTGGCATATTCTATGTTGAACCCACATACAAATATCCAGAGTTTTAGCCTTTCAATATATGGATGTAGACTGTTTTAAATAAAATACTAACTGTCGAAGAGACTTAATCATATTTTTTTGTTTAATTTTGACAGTAGTCTCTGTTTAGCAATTTAAGGATATAGGTAGTTAGTGTATACATTTAAAGAACGAACTAATTAAGGTTGTATTGCTCTGCGAATCAATTTTATTAATATTTAATAACAAATGTAACCAAATTCAAGGTTACATGAACTCTTAGGAACTACGAGTAATTCATTCCATAACATTTTGTAGAACTTCGAGTAACACAGCTGCTTCTGCTATATAAAGATGTGACTCCTCTCATAGTGTTGTCATTGCAAAACACATTGTGATATATTTCAGCGCCTTCGTTCTTATGTGTCAACAAATGCGTACTAATAAGCTTTCTATATGTATCAAGATATTGAAGGTTCGTATTTACATCGCAATGAGTTAAAGTTCGAGTGATTTCTCTCAATATAATAACACTTATTAAATTATAAAACAAAAATCATAAAAATGTAAAAAAAACTTTTTGATATAGGCTTTCACTAAACTTATTTAAAAAAAAACTTATATTAATAGCAATGTATAATAATATACAAACTACAGTAAACCGTAGAATGCATTATTGTACGGCGATAGAATTGTATCAATTTATACATTGTTATAACTAAGTTGATTTACTGATCTGGTGAGTTGTATTTTTAAAAACCCTTTTTAATTTTACAATTTGTATTCATTCCTTTTATTAGAATAAAAATTTTACTAACTGCGTTACTTTATTGAATTAGTATTATTTATTGATTTAGGATTGTTTACTAACTATTCAATAATGAATTTGTCATTAACTTATTTTACTTTATAAGAAATACATTGGAATGCTAATTTAAAATGTTATTGTACTAAAAATTTGGTTTATACTTGGTTTATACTGGCCATATTTATGATTTTTTAAACTAACGTTCAATATAGATTTAGGATATACTGATGGTATCACTTGATAATAAAAATGAAATGTTTGAATATACTATCAACAAAATAAAATAATCTTTTTCAACATTCCTTTTATTTTAAGGAATTTTTTTTATCAGTCTTAACTGAAAAAATACATACATTGGTATCATTCGATGTCTTTTATATACAGAGAGTATTACCATTGAGGTCATGTGATATATATATAGGTGAACCTATTTTTAAACGAGGACCAATTTAATATGTGTTGAACGTATACCTTGAGCAGTATAAAAATATTAACAATTTTCTAATTACACTGTTTGGTCTAAGATGTATGTCTTTAAAGGGTCCTTAAATTTTCATTCTCTTACTTATCTCTGCCTATGATCTCATATTTCCGTCACTCAAAGGCATTCATTCAAATTCCATTTAAACATAACATTACAGAAGAAAAGGTTAAAATGTAAGTAGAAATTAAAATGTAGATATAAACTGAAAATTTTGATTTATTTGGTCAAGGTAAGTCTACAAAAAGGTCCAATTAGGTTGATGTGTAGTCCGGGAGAGAGAGCATCGTGTTGTCCGTGTCCAGAGTGTGTCCGCTGTACAGAAGCCGGGTCATGTCTGTGTTGTTACTAATCCGTCCATCTGCTTGCAACATAATATTATTGGTGCTATGAAGTGTATTTATTAACTGATGAATAATATTAAATAAACGAAAAATAATCACGAAAAATGTGTGGACAATTTCAAAGATTTCAGTATTATAATGTTTAAAGAATTACTCTAATTGATTACAGATAAGTTACAGTTTCTACATGTACAAACATTTACGTTATTTCAAGTTTCAATAATTCCTTAATAATAATCGTGTAACAAATTAGCACTTAGAAAAATGTATGTTTAGTTAAATATTATGCCTATTTATACACTTGATGTGTCAAAATTTAAATAAGGTTAAAAGATTGTAATAATAAGTAATTATATTTGTAACGAAGTATAAATTATCATAACATTGTTATAACAAGGCTTAAAGCATTATTCCTTAACTAGTGAAATAAATCTGGAGTAAAAGCTATAGTCAATAGTTAGTTTTTATGGAATATTTATAATAATATCGGAAGTTCAACTATCCTCAAGTCTATTACAAACCCTTTTCTTCTTTTGAAAGAAG